>NW_003854692.1:0-2737 GCF_000181295.1 Otolemur garnettii
AGATTGAATAAAGCAAATGGTGACTGTGCCCTTTGTGACAAATCTTCTCTGCGCGTGGATCCACTCCTCCTCCTTCTCCTTCTCCCAAATTGTCCTTTGTCCCTTCTACCCAGTCAAGATCCAACAAGAGTCTATAGCATTCCTGGAGCAAGAAACCTTTCCCTGGTAGAAACAAGGTGAGTGGGATGATTCTAAATCCAGGAATCGCTTTTGTAGATGATCCATTCTGGATAGATATTTAATGCAAAGGAAAGGTGTAAAGTTTCCCTAGAAGATTCCAAACCAAAGCCTTTGTTCTTTAGTCAATTTACATTTCTCTTCCTCATTGTTCTCAGTTTTTAATTTTAAAGAATACTTTTCTCTTTGAGTGATGCAGAAGTAACAGCAAAAGACAGAATTAGTTTTACTATAATGTTGACGTCTACTTTTAAATTGCTTGCTTGATTCTAAAATCCTGCACCAACTAATAGAAAAATGGAAACTCCAAGATCTCTGAAAGTTTAGCATATGGCTCCTTGAAGAACCACTTTGTTTGATGTACATCACATCAAGCTTTTGAGGGTAGACCAAATTAGATCCTAAGTGTGTTTGTGATGATCCAAGAAAGACACAGTGGGGTAAGTTGGAAATTAATCCTAATGTCTAAGGACTGTGTGCCTGGTTTATCTTTATGGCAACTCAGTACCCTGATGAGTGGGGAAGAATATGGAACTTGTGAAAACCAGGTCTGTAAAGTGCCTGGGCTAAGTGAAACCTCACATCAATTCAGGAGTTATTTTGAATGGAAATCACCCAAAGGCTTCTGCAGCCAGACTAGGAAGAGAACAAAGTGTAAAACAGAGAAGGATGTAGCTCTGTTTAGTTGGTCTGTATGATGTGATATGAAAGTTTGTCCTTTATGTGGTTCATGAGTGCAGAGAAGCTATAAGCTTCCCCCTGTCCCCAAACAAACTCTATGGTGGAAACTGATCATAAACTTGCAAAACATTTGGGCAAGTGTTGGGATTTTTCCTTTCCTGCAATATGGGCTATTGGTGGATGATAGAATTTCTCAGGGAAAAGGAAATTTATCTGTCCATTGAATCGATTATTATGGAAAAACAGTTATTCAATATAATTAGAAATGTGCTTATAAAGGTACATCAGCGATGTTATTTGACAATTTAAATTTAGATTAAAGGCTCTTTTAGAAGAACAATTCCAAGATATTTCCTAATGTCATGCTTGCTTCGGGAGCACATATACTAAAATTGGAACAATACAGAGAAGATGAGACTGGGCCCTGCTCAAGGCCCTGCTCACGCAAATTCATGAAGCATTCCGTGTTTTTGTCTCTAGTTTTATAAACATATATGTATTCAAAATAAAAAAAAAAGACATTTCAAATGTTGTTTATGGTAAAGATGAACAATGTCCTGCCAGGTTTTCTCTTTGTTTGGAAGGAAGTCCGAGCTGGGCTCTGTGCAGTCTTCTTACACTAACAAGAGCCTCAAGGTAACATTTCATCTTCTCTCACAGCCCCTCCCAGTGAAAACTGCCCCTTTCAGTCATATTCAGAAACTTTCAATTTCCTAAACTATTCTTGTTTATTATCTCTTGATCATTGCCCTTGAAAAGTTTATCGTCTCTGGAATGTGTTTTCTTGCCATCTCCACATTTAAAATTCTACACGTCCTTCAAGTATATGTCCCAAATCCAATTTCCATGATGTTCGAAGTGACTTTTTAAAATCCAGGATGTGTTTTACAAGCTCTTTCATTGTTTTTTAAAATGCTATTTGCTCCCATGCAAAACTTAACACTTTTAGCTCTGCAGAAAATCATATCATTTTCAATTCATTCTGCAATGTCACCAGAAAGTGGACATTCTGCTTTCCTTGAATAGTCTCTGTAGTAAGGAACATCTGATGCCTTGAAGCAGGCTGTTTCAGTTTGGGAAACCTCGAATTTCTAGTTCTTCCATATATAGAGCTGAAACTTGTTTTTGAATAAATTTTAACCGTTGGTCATAAATTGGCCTTTACACATGGGTATAAGTAAATACTGTATAACTCGTTATTTATTCATTAGACCATAGATTGGTTCGTGTTTATTGAAAAAATGATGTCATGATGTTATAAAGCTAACATTTAGAGGGAGAGATATTCTCATGTCTGTTAGATAATAAGGTCTTTGCAGACAAGCATGAGGCCTAATATCTTTTTCTGTTGCCTAACAAAGTAGAGAGCAGGAAACAGAAAGTCCTTGGATGTGGATTATGAAAAACGTGATTTTCTGCTGATTAGAAGAAGTGAGTGAGTGGTCCCTCTCATGGGCTTTGTAAGTACTGAAGATGTCAGGGGGTCCCCCTGATGATGGGGCAGAAGTTGGTGGCTGAGTCTGTGACCTGCAGGGAGCTAAACATGCTCTTACCCTTGGGGCTCTTACCCTTGCTTTCTGCTTTATGTCTGTAATACTGAAAATTACAAGGATGAGTTCATTCGTAGCGCTGTGTCTGAGGCATAAAATCGAATAAACCTTGTGTAACTGCCATTAAAAATAGAAACCTGTCTTTCCTGGACACGAGTCTGGGGATTCGGTTCCACTGTCTGTTCAAAGGTAAACAGCTACAGACAGTCAGGCCTCAGCTCTGCAGCTATTAAAATGATTCATTTTATTGTCCCAGCTTCCCAGGAACACCTTAAAAAGTCACCTGGCACTTACTCTCCTTGCAGTCTTTTTGGGAATACCATTTACAT
>NW_003854693.1:0-1091 GCF_000181295.1 Otolemur garnettii
TTTTTGAATTATTTTTCTTTTCCATTTAAGCCACAGCAGTTTCATTTCAATGTCTGTGTGGATAAGGTGTTTTGTTAGCAGCTTCAGTCTACACACACCTCCACATAATAGGTATGTTTCTTGCTGGCTTTCAAATGCTGAGCTAGTCTTTCAGAGATTCTTCTATTAAAGAGTCCAAAATATCCCACAGACAAAGAACACAGTCCAAGTTAGCATCAAAATCTCATAGCTGCCTTGAGCAAAATTATGTTCTTAGAATGAACATAGGCGTTGATTCATTTGATATCCAAGTTAATGATGCCAAAACTCAAGGCCCAAAATCAGTGATCCCAGGGGAAGAAAAGAAGAATGCAGTTGTCTTGGTTTCAACCATGCTGCTATAATAACATATGATAGTGTTTATTAACATAAATAAGATTCTGTAACGTTCAGTGGCTTCATACCACAGAAGCTCATTTTATGCTTATGGTAGTAGTGTGGGCATGGGAAATGAAAGGCTCCTCTCTAGGCAATCTTTTTTTTTTTTTTTTTTTTTGTCTCATTTTGTTGCCCTTGATAGAGTGCCATGGCATCATAGATCATAGTAAGTTCAAACTCTTGAGCTCAAATAATTCTCCTGCCTCAGCCTCCTGAGTAGCTGGAACTACAGGTGCCCAGCACCACACTTGACTTGTTTTTCTAATTTTAGTAGAGGTAGGGTTTTGCTTTTGCTCAGGCTGGTCTTGAAATCCTGAGCTCAATCAATGCACCCACCTTGGCCTCCCAGACTGCTAGGATTACAGGTGGGAGCCCCACACCCAGCTCTATGCAATCTTATAGAGACTGTAGATACCATGGCAAGGCTCTGACAGTCACCTGGAGCATTTGTATTCAAATAGCTAAATGGTATAGAGAGCTGAATACAAAGGGGGTTTTTATGTATCAGGCATACATCATTTTCACTCATATTCTTTTGGTCAACACATAGTAACCTGTCCAATCTAACTACAAGGAGGGCTCGAAAATGTAGGTTACATGTCTGCAAGGAGAAATATATTGGTTGTCTCTATGGCATCAGTTTGTGACTAAGTAATCTCTCACATAGATTCAGT
>NW_003854693.1:1579-2734 GCF_000181295.1 Otolemur garnettii
TTGAGGCATTGTGCCCTTGGGAATACAGCTTTTCCTGAGATATAAAATGTTCCCTATTTTAAATATGCATCTCTGCTGCATGTTTTACTATTACTCCATTAATATTCTCTTTTCCAGTGATAAACTGCTATCATTTTCAGGAAAATTATTGGATATTCTAATTCTTTAATCTGTTTCTAAAGTTAGCTCTTCATCTTCCACCATAATTGTGAGTTTCACTATTTCTTAGAATTTGAACCAGTTTTATTTACCTTTGCTTTCTAAATCAGAAATTATGTTTTTGTTCTCTAACATATTCTAGATTTTGTCGTGAGGTCTTTATATGTATTTATAGATATATAAATTGAACAATTCTGGGTTCACTGAAATCAACTGGTAACACCAAAAAAGAAATTCCATTCCTTCCATCTTCTTGAGTTGAAAATGCCACCAGTAAAATTTTTCTGATATCAATAGGTAAAGCAGATTAGTCTCAATCTGTTGCAGTCTCACCTCCTCATCTTTTCTCAGGAAGTGACTTCTTGTTCATATTCCTTTAAGATAAAGTTTATTTGGGGGTTTATCTTATAGAAGTGCAGTTATTCAAATATTAGCCAGTAACTCTTTGAATAGTTTCTAAAAATATTTCTGTTTTTACTCTCAAACATGTCCATATTGGAGAATTTAAAAGTCAAAATAGCAGACCATCTTTCAAATTGCAGTTCAAAATTTCAGTGGGTCATATTCAATTGTTTTTATAATTAATCCTATACGCAACATTAATAGCATTGTGACTGTTTGGTTTATGGCTTGGATCAAACATATGGTAAACAATAATGTTTACCTCATGGAGTCCAAACTAGATGAGGATGAGAAAAGTTGGCAAGTTTCCTCCTTATTTGGAATCACAACTCATTAGTATGTGACTAAACTATACTTTTTTTGATAAATGCAGTGTGTGCCCATTGGCAGCGTTGATGAAGTTTTTCTTCAGACATGCAGATGGAATTAAACATACTCTTCTTCACCACCTCCATGAATCTGCACAAATCTAATAAGAGTGCCCATGATAAGTCATTACATTGTTTCTTTTCTTTTCCTTTTTCTAGTGTCTTTGCCATGGATAACAGTAGTATCTAAAAATTTATATTAGATGGGTTCTTATAACTCAAAATA
>NW_003854694.1:0-2733 GCF_000181295.1 Otolemur garnettii
TGTCACCCTCACTAGAGTACCATGGCATCACAACTCATAGCAACCTCCAGCTCTTGGGCTTAGGTGATTCTCTTGCCTCAGCCTCCCAAGGAGCTGGGACTACAGGTGCCTGCCACAACACCTGGCTATTTTCTTGTTGCAGTTTGGTTGAGGCCAGGTTTGAACTCACCACCCTTGGTATATGTATATGGGGCCAGCACCCTACTCAGTGAGCCACAGGTGCCACCCAAATAAACAAACTTTTAATAAAATTTTTCTAAAATACCTATATTCATGATTTCTGATTTGAAAACAAAGAAACAATGTTTGAGAGATGACAGGATTAAATGACCTTTTATGCCAGTGCCGTATGCACAATCATGCCTGTACACACAGGACAGACACACACAAGCTCCCTGGGCTCTCTGCCTCTAACATCATCCACTTGAAGGCTGACAACCAGGAGTCATGACGAAAGATCAGGCTGCCCCTGAATGTGTTCAAAGAACACAGCAGTCTTTTAAGGGCAGTGACACTGAATGAGAGTCACTCACCCTTGGTTTTTCTCAACTCCTCCACAAGGCAGCAGGCCTCCTCTTGGACACGTTCCTCAATGCTCCTCTTGCCCATCCCAAAATTCCGCAGGGTCATGAGGGAGAAGCGCCGTATCTCCTTCCACCTATTTCCATTGCTGAAAACGACACCTACCAGGATAGGAAACAAAAAGTAGGAGAGAAATCCCAGCCAAGGAGGAGGGAGCTGATACTTCACAGCCATGTAGGTGAGCCAAGCTCTGCCCTGGGAGCTCTTCAGGACTCTGGTTCCATCCTCCCCACCCCCTTCACCACTGCTGACTCAGTCACATGTATACCTACCATATCCTCTATTAGCTCTTTCAACCAATGGGAAACTGCCTCTTCCAGAAAACTCCTCTCCATGATCAATCAGGGCTTCCTTCACTGCTTCATATCCATGCAACACCACAGCGGGCATCATGCCCAAATACACAGTGAACACAGGGCCATAGGCTTTTGAGAGCTAAGGAAGAGAATACAGAAATAGCAAAAAAAGAAAGCCAGTATTTGAACCATATATTATGCTTAATTTGGACTGATATTATCACTATTTTTTGATGCTTTTATTATGCTACACATAGCTTCTAACATTACTGAATTTTATACACAGGTGGATGATGCTATACAAGGTATTGACCAAGCCGATTTGAATACAGATTACAATTATCCTTACATCAACACATTTAGCACATTTATTTTCTCTGTTTTCAACAAGGAAACTGAGTTCAGAGAAAAAGACCAAAGTTTAGACTTCTGCTTATGCAAACTGTGATACTTGAGTAATTTTTTAGTATCCCCAAATTATTTAGCCACTTTGGGACCAATACCCAGATGCCTGCTTCTGGATCATCTCTGAAGCTCTTCTCATGGAGATTGTGGCTACATAGCCATGTGATGAACACTAGAAAGCCATATTTTTGAAGGTCACTCAGGTGATTCTAATGCCCATACCAACTGGGGACACGTTGGTGTTACTAACAGAGAGAGCGAGCACACCAAAAGGCAGCACCAGGACACATGACGTCTCCTGGAAAAACAACCCACCAGCATTCTCCCCCACACATAGTGGGTTTTAGCAGAACTGAAAAAAATTCTGATACCATCAATTGCACTTTGACTATTTTCTTCTTTTTTCATTCATTTATGATAATCCAGAACACACATTTCCTTGACATAATTGAGTTTTCACAAAAGTTCAACTTTCATGACTATTATAAAAACACACAGCCAATATTATAGATGATTCATTAAATGGAACTCTCTAATCGCACATACTTCCCTTACCATTTTTACCTTGAGCCAAAAATTATAGCAAATGGCTACAAAACAAAGGGACACCAAACTCGATATTTTTGCCACTTTATCATTTTGATTCAACCAAAGACCTAAACATTTCTCTATGCACAAAATGCATTGTTTCATTTTACTATCTCTGGCAATGATAGACTGAAAAAGACAACAGGAACATCAAAGTATTTGGCTGTACAACGATCTATTTTAATAGTATGCCTCAAGAACTATCTTTCACACATATTAAAAAAGGAGCCATCAGTTACTTACCCATTGTTTAAGCCACTGGAAGAGCACATACTTACATTTGTTAAAGATTTGCTGATGTCCTTAATATCCAACTGTAGTATATTTCCAATAATAGGGAGAGGAGTCGGGCCAGGTGGGAGCTTCCCTCTCCCAGAGCTCTGTCTCCAGAGGGAAAGGAGAAGCAAACAGGAGAGACAGAGCACCAGGGCCACAGCTGGGTCCATTGCAGCCTTCTCTTCCTGCTAAGACAACAGTGAGTTTGCACTCCAGGCCTTTTATAATGCTCCCTGCTAGTTCACTTGTGTCCTCTTTTGACATAAACATTGGCCAATCAGCTAGATGCACCTTATACTCACTTCTCAGTGGAATTTGGACCCCTGATAGAGATAAAAATAAAATGTTCTTTGGACTTGTTCTCCTTCATGGTAGTACCAACCCTGTACATTCTGGATTAATTGAACTATGTTGGGTTCCAAGTATTAAAACAAACAAAATAAGGGGTTCCAAGGTGCAGCGATAATTGAGAAATCAATGTGTTCTATGCCTTATATTTAAAAAATGTTAAAGCTATATTAAATATGGACTTTGCCCATAATAATGAAATCATTTCAAACACTTAATATGTTCTTTTTTTTTTTTT
>NW_003854695.1:0-328 GCF_000181295.1 Otolemur garnettii
TTCCCCCTAGGTCTGCATGTCCTTGGTTAATGACCTTCTGTATAATTGCTTCACCCATTTTCAAAAGCTGTATTTGCTCCAATTTGTGTTACTGAAATAATAGTGTTTCCCTCCAATGTGCTATGGAATATGCTTTTTTCCTAATACCGCCCCCTTATCTGGCAATTCTCCTAAAACCCTACCTTTTTCCACCCATATTCTTTTTTTATTATTTTGGGTTTTTTAGAGACAGAGTTTCACTTTATCACCCTCGGTAGAATGCCATGGCGTCACAGCTCACAGCAACCTCCACCTCCTGGGCTTAGGCGATTCTCTTGCCTCAGCCTCC
>NW_003854695.1:2351-2733 GCF_000181295.1 Otolemur garnettii
GTGTGGACAACCCCACTGCCCATCTGACAGGGAGTGAGGTCTATTTCCTACCAGGTCAGGACTTTTTTTTTAGCCCTTTCTCTCTCTGGAAGAGTCACTCTATGCCTGGGGGCATTTTCACTGTGCACCAGAGAGTAAGAAAGGGCCTTCTGTCACCCAGAGCCTCAGTATGTGTACTTAGCCCCTACTTTTTAATTCAGGTTTTGTTTTTAGTTATGTGAGTAATGAATACACATTGTTTTATTTATTTATTTATTTTTTGAGACAGAGCCTCAAGCTGTCCCCCTGGGTGGAGTGCTGTGGCATCACAGCTCACAGCAACCTCCAAGTCCTGAGTTCAAGCGAGTCTCCTGCCTCTGCCTCCTAAGTAGCTGGGACCACA
>NW_003854696.1:0-471 GCF_000181295.1 Otolemur garnettii
TTGAGGCCAAATTAGTGCATTTTTCTCCCTCCACTTATTCATGCTCATTCACTCTGCTATTTTCTCCCAATGTCCATTTCCCCCACTCAATAAATCACCCTTTAATGAGAAAAAAAGTACAAAATATTAGTCCTATGAGGATTTGGATCAGGTTTAACTCAGCACCCAAGTGTAAGTTTTCTCCATAATCCAGTAGCTGTCTGGAGCTCCAGCCTGTGCTTGCTGGCGGTTTTGTGCACACACCCTCTGAAGCCCAGACAACATTAGCTCCCAAACCAGCCGGTCCTGCTCTGGGCTAAGATACTAAACCTAGGAGTCAAGCTGTGAATTAAATGACTCAAAGGCACAATATTATTAAATCAAATCATATTCCTCTTTCTACTGACTTTTCTATTCTTCCATTTTTCTGTTCTATTATTGACAAGAAGATCTCAGGTTCAATGTGACACTCCTACTTAAGATTTAGGGGCA
>NW_003854696.1:1362-2732 GCF_000181295.1 Otolemur garnettii
TCTTGATCCCTAAAGTATCTAAGCCCTCTTTTCTGATCAAATTCCAAATTAAAAAGAGGTCTTTTTTAATGCTTTTTTTTTGAGACAGTTTCACTCTGTCACCCTGGGTTGAGTGCCATGGCATCATCATAGCTCACAGCAACCTCAAACTCCTGGGCTCAAGCAATCTTCTTGCCTCAGCCTCCCAAATAGCTGGGACTTCAGGCACATGCCATAATGTTTGCTAATATTTCCAGTTTTAGTAAAGATAGTCTTGACCTCCAAGACCTCAAGCAGTCCTCCTGCCTCAAGCCTCCTGAGTTCCCGGGACTACAGGCACCTGCCACAAGCCCAGCTATGTTTTCTATTCTAGTAGAGATGGGTCTACATCTTGCTCAGTTTGGTCTCTGAACTCCTCAGCTCAAGCAATCCACCTGCTTCAGCCTCCTAGAGTGCTGGGATTACAGGTGTGAGCCACAGCACCTGGCCAAAAAGAGGTTTTAGTAGGAAACAAGTCACATGCCAGAGTTGTATTGCCCCACGCTTCATGAAAAGTGAGATAAAAGGTACCCCTGACATTGGCTCTATAGCAGAATTCAGCAGAGTTCAAGGAGGAGAGACTGAATAAACGAACAGAATATGGCCAGAGCAGATATAAAAATGGAATCCAACCCACAATTAGGACAACAAGTCCAGGAAACCAACCACCCTGTCATCTACAGTCCCCAGCCCTGGAAGCGGCTTGCTGTCGCTGTCAGATTTGAAAGGTTAGATTTCCATCTCTAAAACAACTCAGGAAGCCAAATAACTTGTATAATAATCAGCCCCAAATGGCCAGAACCTACTGACAGCTTCCTTGATTTTTGTTCCCACATCCAATTTAGGACCAAACAGAGAAAGCCAACTATTCTCCCTTACCCAGTAACACGGGCTGCCCACTTCTAGTGAGCCCCCCAGCCCCAGCCTCCCCAGGCAGGGCCACCTGACCCCTCAGCCTCCCCAGGCAGGGCCACCTGACCCGCAGCCTCCCCAGGCAGGGCCACCTGACCCCGCAGCCTCCCCAGGCAGGGCCCCCAACCCCCCAGCCTCCCCAGGCAGGACGCACCTGACTGCTTCTCTGCTAGCTTTGAGTCTCTAGTGAAACCCAAGGGACAGAGCTGACGCCCTTGCTGTGGCAACCTGAATAGATAGCCTCTGCTTTTCTCACTTGGTCGGTCTCTGTTTATTTCCAGTGGAAGGAAGAGGATTTTCTGACTAATCCTGGGCGCTAAGCAGAGCCACAGAAGAGAGGGAAGTTGTAGGAGTCAGAGACAAAGGCCGGAGAGGCAACCAGAGTGGCACCCGCTGCAGTGGTCAGGCAGAGGGGCTCCTGGGCTCCACGTGGGAAGTCC
>NW_003854697.1:0-2731 GCF_000181295.1 Otolemur garnettii
CAAGTGATACAAACTCTTTGTGTCGTGGTGTGTTGTCACGTGATGCATGTTAAGCATTCCTAGTATCCCATTAGGTGGGGACTTCAGTGATACAATTAGCTAAAGAGTTTTATGAAACAGTTAAGGCAGCTTAAAACAGTGTGTATTAAAACTACGATCATCTGTGTGAGAGGAGCTACTTAAGAAATCTCTCCATACTTTGTTTTTCCTGTTCCTTACTTTGATCTGTATTTCTAAATTCAAAAGAAATCTGTAGGAGTTCTGTGAAACATTGGAAGCCAGTGGTGGAGAACTTGTATTTATCCTCCCCAGGTTTGTGATACAAAATACCAGAAGAAAATAAGCTTCGGAAGGTGTGATGTAGATGTAGGTCTGATGGTTCTCTCTGACCTTTTACCTAAGGACTATCTGTGAATTTTCAAGGTGAGATTTCATGATCCCTAGCAGAGACACGTGCTTAGAGCCTGGAGTTAGATATGAATGGCGGGAACAGAAGTAATCTATGCTGGAAATTATTGAATTGCAGCTAGTGCTACATAGAGGTAGACACACTCTTTTACGCATGTTGGCTATTCCTGGAGCTCCCATACTTTTTCAATAAGGCAAACGTGATAGGATAAGACCATGGTTTTGATAAAAGTCATGGTTTGGAACTAAGAACAAAATACATTTAATTGAGAATCAAATGTAGTCTAATTAAAAATAACCTAGAAGAAAATCTAGGTGTCTTCATGTCTGACAATAAGTTATTAGATACAATTTTATCAATGCAAAATCAATTGATATTTGATTTCTTTAAAGACAAGTAAAGATTCCACAAAAAAGACACTGTTGAAAGAATGAAAAATAAAAGATAAAAACTAGGAGTAGATACTTGCAAAACACAAATATATAAAGTTCTTTATTTTTCAGTATTATGGGTGCATGATAGCTACATACAGTCCTTACTGGGTACATATGATTTTTGGTACTGACATACAGTGTGTAATGTTCTAATCGGGGTAATTAAGATATGTCACCTTAAGCACTCATCATTCTCTTGTGCTAGGAACATTTTAATTTCCTAAATTTTTTTAGTCATTTTAAAATATATGATAAATTGTAAGTCAGTAAAGCCCAGACTCAATTAAATTAAACAAGTGACCCTTCGAAAGCGAAGATATACAATGTCTGAGTAGTTCATGTGCAGTGATGTTCACCATCATTAGTCATTATGGAAATTGAAATTAAATGAGTTGCTATTTTGTATTTACTGAAACAGCTTAAGTTTTAGTAAATACAAAGATACTTGATACAAAGTTCTACTCAGGAGGAAGAAATTCCAGTAACAGACTGACAGTGGAGAATGTGGGTGAGCATATGTGACAGCGGGAACTCTTGTACATTGATAGCAATAGTGCAAAATTGTACATTCACTTGGGAAAGTGCTTTGCCAACTTTTTATAAAGTTAAATGTAAAGCTACTTAATGATCTGGAATTTTTATTAGAGGTAAAAATCATAAATCAAGAATAAAAATTGTATAGGAATGTCATAATAGTTTTATTAATAAATCCCAAACCAGGGCTCACCCACATGACTATGATTAGAAAAATTAATACACAAATTGTTGTATCATATAATGAAATAATATTCTATAGTAAAAAAAAAGTATTCATATTTTGGTAACATGAGGAATCTCAAAAGCATTATTTGAGTAAACCAAGACAAATAAACACAGGTAATAGAAAATGTAATTTAAGTTTGTTACACTTTGAAAAATATATATTTATATTTGCAGTGTATAAATATGGTGATCTCCAGGTCAGTTACGTCCTCAAAGGCCACATTTGTCTTTGCCTCACTTCTGGGTCACCCACAATATTGGTTTTATCCTAAATTGATTCTTCCTTGTGGCTTAAGATGGCCACCCCTAGAAATCACTCTTGTATGCATTTTACATACACTTAGTGGAAGGAGATACTGGTTTCCTATGAATCTCTTAAGTACAAGCAAATGTTTGTCCCAGAAATCAACTGGCAGGCCTCTTCTTAGATCTCATTTCTCTAGAAAGTGTTAGTTTTCTCCATCCACTGATCAACCATCACTATTAAGAGGAAATATATTTCCTTGCTTGGATTATATGTATTGACTCCATCCACAGTGAAATTAAATAAAACATTCATTGTTCAGAATTGCTTTAGAAATAAAATACCTATATGGTTCCTATCTTAGAGACAATATTATTAGAGTGCTCTCAATAGAAGACAACCATGGTACGTGGGACCTAAATGCTATTAAAAAGCAGATGTTTTAGTTTAAAACATATTTTCTGTGAGATTAAAGAGATCCACCTGAGTCAGGTGAAGCCAAGTAGTTTTAGAGAGACAGACATAAACACACACAGTAGGTAAAGAAAGAAGGAGCCTCTATGAAAAATATTTTTCAGGGAGTTATTTCTCATGAGTTAAGTTGTGCTTCCCATATCCTAAAACCTTAAATCACTTCAAACTATCAAAGTTGTATCCATTCAGTTAAAAATTATGCCTTGACTTTGGCTCCAGTCAGAAGATAAGTCTTATTAGCAAAAGAGAAATTGATAATATTTTATAAAATTTTTGGTTATCTTACAGTAATTCTGGCTACTTTAAAAGTAGCTGTGATGAAAACACGAGGCCAAGTTTCCAGCTGTATTGCAGGAGCATTAGAGTGCTCTTCAAAATTATACACCCCTATCTTGTACTTACATTATT
>NW_003854698.1:0-2731 GCF_000181295.1 Otolemur garnettii
TTTCCTAATGATAATAATTTTTAAAACTTTATTGAATATTGTGTCAAGATTATCACAAATTATATGTGTATGAACTTAGCTAAATTTTGCAACAATTACCTTATTTACCTAATAACTTTCAGGTGAGAAACCTGAAGTAGTTGGTGGTGAAACTATTTGCCTGAGCATGCGTAGATAGAAAGTGGTGAAATAGGCCTAAAATCCAAATGCCAGGGCTTAATTTTTGAACTACTCTTCTACAAAGGGCAGAAGATTAAGAATATAATAACAAAGGCTCGCCACACAGTAAGGACTCAGCATTAAGCACTTACTAGTGGGTGCTGTGAGTATATTATGCAATTTATAAAGCCATATAACAGTGATGTCTTCCTGTGGAAAAATATAAAGAGTGTGTCTAGCTACATATAATACATTTATTCACACTTAATGCTCTATACCAGGCACTGAATATTCCATGGATTAAAACATCAGATGAAATTCCAGCTTTCAGAAATTAAACTACAGGGAAAAGAAGACCAAAATTAAATTAATAAAATCATCACATTTGTTAGAGGTGTGAAGAAAATCTACGAATGCATAAACACACCTAATAGAAGAACGTAAAGAACGCTGAGAACAAGAAAACCTACGGGGCTGGTTGGAGAGGGAGGGGAGAAGAAGGCAGGGCCAGGGAATGCCTTTAAATGGGTAAAGTACTTGAATAAAAATCATTACAAAGAATTGGAGGATGGTGCTATTTGTACATAATGTCAACTTAGTGAGATCATCTTGAGTAGATTAGGTTCTATGCTCTTAAGAAAATGTCAGCAAATGTATTTTAGTAAAAAAAGACTTTGAGTGATCAGTACCATGAAAATGAAAGAAAGAAATTTACCAGCAATAGAGATAGATCTTTCTTTCCATGAGTTACTTAACTATTTGAAGTTTCTCAAATGTTTGTTTTAACAACTGTAAATACGGTGGCATAAGCAATCTTGTAGTTTTTTCTATGCCCAGAGCAGATTCCCTGCTGGCCACTGTTACATGACCTTATAAAGTGCATAATATTAAGCATTAACATATTTTATTGTGGTCCTAGAAGCACAAGGTTAAATGGCTCTTTGATTTCTAGTGAAGTCAAAATTTAGTAGGTGGTAGCTGAATAGTGACAGCATTGGTGCTGCTGGGATTGTGAGAACATCTCTCCCCTAAAGCTGGATGGAACTATGACACTGCCTTTATAACATTTTGACATTCATCCTTTTTTTGTCATATCTCTGAAATAAGATCCCTGGTGCCCGGGAACCTGACACATCCACATCCAATCATCATTGCAGGACTCACCAAGCACCTCAGTGAATCCAGGGTGACATTGTGCGGCTCAGTGGCACCTTGCTGAAATATAGAAGTGACAAGCAAAGTTTTAATATAGGGTTTCGTTTTCTCTTAAATTTTATTAATTTAGGTAGTAATTCAAAACTTTGAGATGTAAAATTTATTGTCATAAAGATGTGTTTGCCAAACAATGCAAATTTTTTTCAAATTAACCTAACTTCTATACGCTTTTCATAGATCTAGAGTGAGAAATAGAACTAGTAAATAACACAGGCAGGCATATTTTTAGAAAAAATTTGCTGAAACTTGAGTTGGAATATAATGCACTGTTTTGCGAAAGAGTGAACATCATTGTCCAAGAGGTGCTCAGGTAGAGTTTAAGAAGATGTAGTGGGAGGAGGGTACCAGCAGGGGACGCTACTGAGAGGATGTCTGCTTTGAGTAAGAGACTAGGATCACTCATTAACAGCCAGACTACTACAGTTTTCAAAAAATGATTAATTGCTATTAATTACCACAATATATTCTGATACTATTTTAAGTAATTGAAAACATCATGTCATTCGGTCTTCAAGATAAACATATCAATTATTATTACTCTCATTGTACAAAGAGCCAAAGATTTAAAGAGGTCCAGTGACTTAATGTTAGCTTATAAAAGGAAAAGCTATGCCTCAAAACTGAATCTGTTTGAGCTGTCATCTGGTGACTCAAAATAGAGGTGGATGGCCATATTTTTATAAAGTAGGCAGGGTAATTTAGATTGAGGTAAGAGAATTATTCAAATCTTTACTCAGTCTCTCTAGAGTTAAACACCTCTGAAATAAAACTCTCCATGGTGTATTTGACTATATCCCCTCACCTTATCGGGTTCATTATGGTTTTCTAGTTTTTAAGGTGCTTGAGTATAACCCCCCGAAATACTAAGTCAGGTGTTTGCAGCACCTGAAATGAACATTCAAAACAATTTTATTGTGGAGTCAAAAAAGGACCATTCCAGATCTCATTTTTAAATATTTAACAGACAAAAAAAAAAAAAACAAAAATCACCATCCCTGAGAGAAATTTTTTTATAGAAATAAAATTGTTGTTTTTGTTTTGTCATGAGTCTGTCTTATGGAAACAAAGCATTTGCAGAAATGTTGGTTGATTCCAAATTGGAAGAGGTTTTTAAAATTAATATGATATCCCATTATTTTGTCTTATTAGTAGTATCATTATTGGTATCTAAGTATTCCCATTTTATCTGTCTTATTTGGCTCGTGCAAAACTGCATTACTTGTGTATTTTTATGCACATTTTTTGAGAAGTTAAGTATTTTGAAAAGTCAGAGTGGGTCAGAAGTGTTAGTACTGACCAAGATGACCCTAACTTTGCCCTTAGCTTGAATAAACTTTAGACAGAATCCTGACTCAAA
>NW_003854699.1:0-2728 GCF_000181295.1 Otolemur garnettii
TTTTTTTTTTTTACTTTTGTTCTCTATGCTTTTGAGGACATAAATAAAAAATATTATATTTACACAGACCTATGTCCTGGAGAGTTACTTTAATGTTTTACTTTTTCTAGTAGTTTTATATTTTTAATTCTTAGATTTAATGTATATATTTCTGAGTGAGTCACTCAGAAACTAGACAGGAATCTAGTTTCATTCTTCTGCATGTGGTTATTCAGTTTTCCCAACATCATTTATTGAAAAGATTGTCCTTTACTCATTGTGTGTTCTTGGCATCTTTGTCAAAATTGATTTGGCTGCAAACTCCAGGGTCTATACCTGGGTCTTAATTTTGTTGTATTAATGAATATTTTTTCAATGAAAATTCCGTGCTGATTTTATCACTGTAGCTGTGTAGTATATTTTGAAGTCAGATAATATGATCCCTCTCACTTTGTTCTTTTTGATCAGAATTGCTATTATAGTATTTTTGTGTGTGTGGTTCCATGTTAATTTTAGTATTGTTTTTTCTATTTTTGTTAAAAATGTCATTGATATTTTGATATGGATTGTATTGAATTTATAAATTGCTTTGAGTGGTATTGCCATTTTAACAATATTAATTTTTTTTAATTCTGGGCATATGATATCTTCATGTTTTTGTATTTTCTTTTCAAATTCTTTCATCATTGTTTTATAGATGCTTTACTTCTTTGGTTAGTTTGATTCCTAGCTATTTTATATTCTCTGTAGCTATTGTAAATGTGATTGCTTTCTTTATTACTTTTTCAGATTGTTCACTATTGGCATACATAAATTCTGCTAATTCTGCTCATATATAGATTCTGCTAGTTTTGATATGTTTGTTTTATATACTGCAATTTACTGATTTTGTTTTCCATTCTAGCATTCTTTTTATTGGAGTCTTAAGGTTTTTCTAAGTATAATATTATACTGTGAAGAAGTGAATAAGGCTAACTTTACTTCTTCCTTTCCAACTTGTACTTTATTTCTTTCCTTTGCCTGATTTCCTTGGCTAAGACTTCCAAGATTATGTTGAGGAAAAGTAGTGAAAATGGACTTCTTGCATTATTCCAGATCTTAGAAGGAATGTTTTTTAATTTGCTCCATTCAGTGTGATTTTAGCTAGAAGTTTGCCATATATGGATTTTATTATTTGGAGGTATGATCCTTGTTAGCAAGGTTGCGCTGCGGGATTTTATCTTAAAGGGAAGTTGAATTTTAGTGAATGATTGTTTAGCATCTATTGAAATGATTATTTTTTTCTTGCTTCAATTAATATGCTGTAACATATTTAATGATATGCATATTTTTATCCCTAGGAAAATTCCACTTGAAAATGGAAAAATGATCTTTTTAATGTGTTGATGAATTCAGTTTACTAGTATTTTGTTGATGATTTTTGCAGATATGTTTACCAGTGATGGTGACCTTTAGTTTTGTTGTTGTGTCCCTGGTTGACTTTGGGAAGAGAGAAATGCTGGTATGTTAGAATAAATTTGTAAGTCTTCTCCATGCTTTAATATTTTTAAAGAATTTGAATAGAATTGGTAAATTCATTAAATTTTTGGTAAGATTCAGCAGTGAAGCTGTTATGTCTTGTGCTTTTCAATGATGGAAAACATTTTTAATACAACTTTGATTTTTTTACTTATTATTGGTTTATTGAGTTTTTCTTCTTTTTTTATTAAATGATAGCTGTGTACATTAATGCAATCATAGGGTAAAGTGTGGTGTTTCCATATACAATTTGAAATACTTTCATCAAACTGGTTAACATAGCCTTTATGTCATTTTCTTCATTATTATGTTAAGACGTTTATATTCTACTCTTAGAAAGATTCACTTGTACCCCTGTAAGATAAACCAAGAAGTGATCCCTCCAATCACCCTTCCTCTACTCATCCCCTCTTCCCACCCCTTCCCCCTCCCCATATTCTTAGGCTATAATTAGATTATAGCTTTCATATGAAAGCTATAAATTAGTTTCATAATAGGGCTGTTTACATTGGATACTTTTTCTTCCATTCTTGTGATACTTTGCTAAGAAGAACATTTCCCAGCTCCATCCATGTAAATATGAAGGACATAAAGTCTCCATCTTTCTTTATGGCTGCATGGTATTCCATGGTGTACATATTCTTGCTGAATTGCCCCTTTATTTTTATATATTGACATTTTTGTTTAAGTCTTTGATTTGTAGTCTCTTTAATCTATTGTAAGTATAGTTACTTCCTTTATGGTTTCTGATTAAATGAAATACCTTTTTATGCCCCTCCTATTTTAGTCTATGGGTGTCCTTTGTAGGTGAAGTGGGTTTGTTGTAGGCATTACATAGTTAGATCTTGTTTCTTTTTTTTTTTTAATTTAAGGTTAATATGAGGGTACATATAATTAGGTTACATTATTTGCATTTGTAAGGTTAGGTCTAAAGTTCAAGTTCTAATTGAGTCCTTCACCAAGAAGTGTGCCATGTACCTCTACATGGTAACAAAAATGAGGGAACTTGCTGAACCCCTCTCCTCCCCCATCACCCCTCTCCCTTCTTGAATTTAATTGTGTTTCTCTCTTGTGTGTATTTGTAGTGTGGTTGTTCTACTAGTTTTCTATTATTATTGAGTAAATGAGATCCTTACTTTTCATTCTTGAGACACTTTAATAAGGAGAATGTTCTCCAGATCCTTCCAGGTAATTTATACACACACACACATATATATATATGTTATATATA
>NW_003854700.1:0-2728 GCF_000181295.1 Otolemur garnettii
ATCACTTTATTGCCCTCAGTAGAGTGCTATGGCATTACAGCTCACAGCAACCTCCAACTCCTGGGTTTAGGTGATTGTCTTACCACAGCCTCCAGAGTGTCTGAGACTACAGGTGCCTCCCACAATACCTGGCTATTTTTTGTTGCAGTTTGGCTGGGGCATCGAACCCATCACCCTCGGTATATGGGGCCAGTTCCCCACCCACTGAGCCACAGGCACCACCCTTTCCCATGCTATTTCTAGAGTTTTTCATGTCTTAGATTTCATGTCTTAGATTTACATTTTTATCCATTGTGAGTTAATTTTTGTAAGTGGTGACAGGTATGGGTTCAGTTTCAGTCTTTCACATGTAGCTAATAAGCTCATCCAATACCAAAATCCTGTCTTATGGTAATTTATATAGTTAATATCATACAATATGTTCTCTTGTTTGGATTCTTTTGTTCAATATTATATTTGTGAGACACATTCAAATTTTTATATAGGTATAGAAGTTATATTCTTGTATAATGGTCCATTGTGTTAATATAACTAATTGTATTCATTTTATTATTGATGGCTCTTTTAATAGTTTCCTGGGGCAATTTAAAAATTATAAAAAAACAAAAACAAAACATGGATTTAACAATGCAACAGCAAACAAAACCATATCAAACCAAACAAATAGAACCCAAACCAAGTTGGTGAGCATTTGCTTTCTTTGTTCTCTTTTTGGTTGTAGCACCTCATTGTGCTTTATAGATTTTTAACTTCTACGATCAATATTGTGCTGATAAGACTCTTATAATAACTCACTCCTTTCCCTTACCTCCCACCCACGGTGAACTCATCACCCAAATTAAAATAAAAACCCTGAAATTAAATTATTAACATAGTGACACACAGCAAATGATAATGCAATGAAGAGATCATGCATAAGCACCTGATATAGATATAATTCTGTATGTGATGACTTACCTCTGCCCAGATATGCAGATGTTCATTTACATTTGATTCTGTGACTTACCCAGAGTCCTCACAATCAATCACCTGAAAAGATTAAACTACTCAAATTGTGTTTATGTTGCTCATGTCCAAAAAAATCTTAAGAGCAAGGAGTTAAGAGAATTTTATGTGGCAGGAAAGGTAAACCTGTAGTACCATATGTAGAAAGAGTTTTAAAATTTCCTCAGCATGTAAAACACTATGAATTAAAAGCATTTTTAAAATTCAATGAGGATTTGTGCTTTAAGTGGAATTTTAATCATCATGGCTAACATCCTGTCTCCAGAGCCTTTAGAAAGTGATGAGCATAACTTTTGCAAAAGTTTACCCAGATGATTTATAACATATATTTGTAACTGTATTTCCATAAGAGCCAGGAGCATTACATAACAATTCAAGGCATAGTGTCTTACAACTGGCCTGTTCCTACGTACAGCATCTGGTAATAGACACAAGCTTTGGTGTAGTTTTCCCAAAGCTTGTCTGAACCCTGATTGGCCATGACTTTAAGGGAGCACTAAGCATGAAATATTTATTGAGAACAGCATAGAAAATGATCTGTGTCATATTTAGTTTCCTGTTCCTGAAGACTTGGAAACATTCTTGAGGCTTTGAAGAGTCACACAACAGTTCACTATGGATTATTGCAAAAGGGACTGTCAAGACAATGAGACTTAAATTCACCATCTATTCTGGACACCTGGAAAAATTCCCATTCTATGTTTTGAAAGGTAAATAGTCCTTTTTTTTTTTCTATTTTCATGTTTTTAAAGCCCTTAGACAACTCATACAGCCACAATGAGCCTTTCTGAGAAGTTGTCAACAATCAGAATTCACATGAAGATCATGAAAATTGTCACTACAAACCTCTTTCACTTCATCTCTGTCGTTTTTGTGTAGAAGAGAGGACTACTTGATATAAACCATATGTACCAGCACTGCATTTGAGAATAAATAGCTCTACATTCAAAGGTAGGTATTTTGTAGTCAATTTTAGAAGGAGTTTTAAATGTAGACATGAAAACAAAATAGAATGTGGTGTCTGTTTTTCTCTACTTAAAACAGGTTGAATAATCTTGATGCATCTGTCAGCCTTCTTAAATAATTTCAAAGTTAGTCTTTGCTTGCAAAGGAAGTGTAGGATGTTGGCTGGATTCTAATATCATCACTTAATTTTCATTCTACAAATCAATAATGAAAAAAAGATCCTTAGCCATTAATTTGGATTTTCCAGATAAAAATAAATTGATTCGTCCAGATGCTTCAAGTTTACCAATTTATTAGACAACTTTGTAAGCCAAACTGCCTGCGGAAGCTCCCATGATTGTTTAACTATGAATAACCTTAGGATTTTCATTGAGATTGAGTCCAATTTCAATCAGAAATATGAGATCTGAGTTTAAATATGAGTTCAGTAGCCATGAGACCTTGGGCAAATAAGTCCTTCTCACTTGGTCTTTGTCTCCCTATCTGCCCCCAGAAAAAAGAGCAATACCTATATCATAGGGTAAATCTGAAGACTAACTAAGGCAGCATATGTAAAATATGTAGATTAAATAAGTCAATACCTATAAAGAGGCAATATATGAAAAATGAATGAGGTTTTACATGTTTCTGTGCTATGCTCCCTGCCTCCAATCTTGAAACTTTGCATTTACTATTTTCTCCATCTAGAACACCTCCATCCCTCTCACTTGTCACCTAGAAAACCCATATTGATTCTGAATGCTTCTTAAATAACCTA
>NW_003854701.1:0-2724 GCF_000181295.1 Otolemur garnettii
ATTCATAAACAAATGGCTGAGATGTCAGAAATCAAATTCAGAATTTGGATAGCAGATAAGATGAGCAGAATTGAAGTAAAATTGGAATTAGAAGTTCAAGGAGTAATTTAAAAGTTGGCTCAAGAATTCAATGAATTCAAAGATAAAATCACTGAAGACTTTGACAAATTGAGGCAAGAATTTGCATCCTTCAAAGACCTGAGAAATATAGTAGAATCCCTCAGTTCTACTGTTCCTAATAGTATGGAACAGGCAGAAGAAAGGATCTTGGACATTGAAAACAAAGCTTTTAAAGGCTCCCAAATGCTCAAAGATGAAGAGAAATGGAGAGCAAAGATGGATCATTCCCTGAGAAAGTTGTGGGACCACTCCAAAAAAGCAAACA
Source organism: Otolemur garnettii (assembly GCF_000181295.1). Lineage (NCBI taxonomy): Eukaryota > Metazoa > Chordata > Mammalia > Primates > Galagidae > Otolemur > Otolemur garnettii. The sequence continues at coordinate 386 of NW_003854701.1, forward strand.
TTTGCCTTATTGAAATTCCTGAAGGTGATGAGAATGATCTAAAAGGCACAGATGCTCTACTCCAAGAGATTTTAGAGGAAAACTTTCCAAACATGGCAAGAGATATTGAAATTGAGAAAGCAGACAGTTTCAGAACCCCAGCACGATTCAATCCAAATAAAGCATTTCCTAGACACATTGTAATTAACTTGACCAAAGTTAATATGAAACAGAAAATCCTACAAGCAGCCAGATGTAAGAAAATCATAATCTACAAGGGGAAGAATATTAGAATGAGGCAGATCTTTCTGCTGAAATTTTTCAAGCCAGAAGAGAATGGTCATCAACCTTCAATCTCTTAAAACAGAACAACATTCAGCCCAGGATCCTGTATCCAGCTAACCTGAGTTTCATTTATGATGGAGAAGTCAAGTACTTTAATGACATTCACACGTTGAAGAAATTTGCCATAACTAAACCAGCTGTTCAAGATATTCTCAGACCCATCCTCCACAATGACCACCACAATGCTTTATCATCAAAGTAAACTACTCAGAAATTATTGATCAAAACCCAACTTCCACAGTGACAAAAGGATTAAACGCGTCCATTGGTCTTGACACCCAAAATATTGCCAGGCTTAACAATACACTCAACTAATGTGAATGGCTTAAATTGTCCACTAAAGAAGCACAGGTTGGCTGACTGGATACAAAAACTAAGGCCAGATATCTGCTGCATACAAAAATCTCATCTTATCTTAAAGGATAAAATAGACTCAGGAGAAGGGATGGACATCTATATTCCAGGCAAACAAAAAACAGAAAAGAGCAGGGGTTGCAATTTTATTTGCAAATACATTAGGCTTAAACCAACAAAAGTAAGGAAAGGTAAAGATGGTCACTTCATATTTGTTAAGGGTAACACTCAACATGATAAGATATCAGTTATTAACATTTATGCGCCCAACCAAAATGCTCCTCAATTTATAAGCAAGACCCTAACAGACATGAATAATTTGATATCTTCCAGCACCATAGTAGTCAGTGGTTTTAACACTCCTTTGGCAGTGTGGATGGATCCTCCAAGAAGAAACTAAGCAAAGAAATTCTGAACTTAAACTTAACCATACAATTGAATTTACTAGACATCTACAGAACATTTCATCCTAACAAAATTAAATACAAATTGTTCTCATCAGCCCATGGAACATCCTCCAAAACTGATCACATCTTAGGTCACCAGGGTTACCTCAGCAAATTTAAAAGTATACAAATTATTCCTTGTATTTTCTCAGATCATCATGGAATAAAAGCTGAACTCACCAATAACAGGAATCTGCATACTCATAAAAATTGAACTCACCAATAACAGGAATCTGCATACTCATACAGTGGAAATTAAATAATCTTATACTGAAAGATATCTTGGTCAAAAATGAGATTAAGAATGAATTTACCAAGTTTTTGGAACAGAATGATAATGAAGATATAAAGTATCAGAACTTCTAGGATACTGCAAAGGCTAAGAGGGAAATTTATAGTGCTGCAAGCCTTCCTTAAGAGAATGGAAAGAGAGGAAGTTCAACTTAATGGGACATCTCAAGCAACTGGAAAAGGAAGAACACTCCAACCCCAAACCAAGCAGAAGAAAATAACCAAAATTGGAGCTGAATTAAATGAAATTGAAAACAAAAGAATTATTCAAAAGATCAATGAATCAAAAAGTTGGTTTTTTGAAAAATTTAACAAATTTGATAAACCCTTGGCTAGCCTAACCAGAAATAGAAAATTAAAATCCCTAATTTCATCAATCAGAAATAACAAAAGCGAAATAACAATAGATACCTCAGAAATTCAAAAAATTCTTAATAAATACTACAAAAAACTCTATTCTCAGAAGTATGAAAAGCTGAAAGAAATTGACCAATACTTGGAAGAATGCCACCTTCCTAGACTTACCTAGAAAGAATTAGAAATGTTGAACAGACTTATATACTGAAATAGCATCAACTATACGAAATCTCCCAAAAAAGAAGAGTCCAGGACCAGATGGCTTCACATCAGAATTCTACCAGACCTTTAAAGAGAAACTATTACCTATGTTACATAACCTTTTCCAAAGGATAGAAAAGGAAGGAATACTTCCCAACACCTTCTATGAAGCAAATATCACCCTGATCCCCAAACCAGGAAAAAACCCAACAGGAAAAGAAAATTCTAGACCAATATCTTTAATGAATATAGATGCAAAAATATTCAATAAGATCCTAGCAAACAGAATCCAGCAACACATCAAACAAATTATACACCATGACCAAGTTGGTTTTATCCCAGGGTCTCAAGGATGATTCAATATAC
>NW_003854702.1:0-749 GCF_000181295.1 Otolemur garnettii
CACAGCTCACAGCAACCTCCAACTCTTGGGCTTAAGTGATTCTCTTGCCTCAGTCTCCCAAGTAGCTGGGACTACAGGTCTGCCACAACACTCGCGCATTTTTTTGTTGCACTTGTCATTCTTGTTTAGCTGGCGGGACCAGGTTCGAACCTGGCTCCCTTGGTGTATGGCGTAGCCACTGTGCTACAGGCGCCAAGCCAATACAATATAACTTTATTAAATTTAGTCATTCTGTTGTATATTAGTTTTGTGTACTTTCAAGTATATTCTGCTAACAGAAATGCAGAAATTTTTCTTTTTAAAAATATACTTTTCCTTTATATTTTATCTCTTGCCTAACTCTCATCAATTGTTAATAAGTTTACATTGTGACTTCAAATAAAACTGTACTACATTTTTAAATTGATATAAAGCTTAAAATGTGCTGCTCTATGTACACATTTTAGCTTGTTAAGGGCTCAAAACAATACTGGAAAAATGCATTGCGATCTTTTTTCCATGTCATAGATAAAAATATTGATGCACATAAATCTTAAATAACTTTCCTCTTAGGTTACATTGATTCTGGGATTTCAACCCATGTGTTCAGAATTTGCAGTTATAAAAATTACACTATTTTTCCCTCACGTACCCATATGGCAATTTTATATAGAAACAATATAACCCTATGGAATTCTGTATATGCAGCATAACACCTCTGTATCAGTACCACATCCATGGAGTCAATAAACCATGCAGCAAAAATATTT
>NW_003854702.1:2281-2723 GCF_000181295.1 Otolemur garnettii
TAGAGCTATATGTGGATCACCCCCCACAATTACAGCATTAGAGTTGTATGAGTTTGTCCATGTATTTGATTTCTTTTTTAACTAGGAGATTTTATATTTTCTTAATGTTTTCTTTCAGCACATTAGTTTTGTTGTTTCCCCCCCCCCATTGGAAAACACCCTTTAGCATTTCCTGTAACATATGTTTGATGGTGGTGAATTTTCTCGGCTTTGTTCCTCTGAGAGAATCTTGAGCTCTTGTTCATATTTGAAGGACACTTTTCTGGAGACAATAATCTTTGATAACAGTTTTCCTTTATTCTTTCAGCACTTTGGAAGTGATGCCTTATTATATGCTAACCAGACAACTTAGTGACATAGTGCCAGACTGTCTATCTACAGAGCTGTGGGATAATAAACAGATGCTGTTTTCAGGTACTACATCTGTCATGATGTGTCATGG
>NW_003854703.1:0-349 GCF_000181295.1 Otolemur garnettii
GCCTTAGCCGGTTGAGCTATAGGCGCCGAGCCTAAAGCTGGTTTTATTAACAACAACATGATTTTTCTATCTGGAATGTGCTGTACAACTAATATAGTACAGTTTTGCAAGTTTGAACCATGTGAAGTCAATAAACAAAATTCAATTGTTTTGCTGTATACTGTCAAATAAAATTGGAATTTATTTTTTTTTACAAAGGAGCAAAGGTAATTCAATCGTCTGAGAATGATTATAACCATGAATACAAGCTTCTATGCAGGTAAGAAAAGTCCTTGCTAAGTAACAAAACAGATCCACATTTCCCATAGCTTATTAAAATTGCTCCACAAGTTGCAGGACTAGTGTTTCT
>NW_003854703.1:1608-2723 GCF_000181295.1 Otolemur garnettii
TTGGAGGCTGCAGTGAGATAGTGTGATGCCCCTGCACTCTAGGCTATCCCAAACAACAGAATGAGACCCTGTCTCAAACAATCAAACAAATGACAACAACAACAAAAACCTAAAAATTTTAAGTATTGGAAGAATGTGGAATAAGTGAAACTCTTGTAAAATTCTGGTAGCAGGTAAAAACATGATATAATTACTTTGGAAATATTTAGGATTATCTATTAAAGCCAAAAAATACCTACACTCTAATTCATCAGTTCCATTTCTATGTATATACCCAAGAGAAAAGAGTGCCTAAAGACTTGTCTTTAGAGTGCATAAAGACTTGTCCATGATAACCATTCAAATAATTATGGCTATTTATAATAGCCATCTTCTTTATAGTAGCCACAAACTGGAAACAAACCAAATGTCCCTGTACAGGTGAATTCATAAACAAGTTATGGTGTATCCATATAATTAAATACTACCCAGCAATACAAAATTACACACCATAGACACATGTGATGATATGTGGCAAATCTCAGAGTGGTGTGTCTGGAGAAAAGCCAGGTACAAGACAGTACCACATCCCATCCTATATTTTCTTCTATGATTAGGGCTTTCTGTGTCCTGCTTTTTCATTTACCCCATGTATATGACTATTGTCTCTTGTGTTCTTAGGTCTAATAACCCATTTGAAATTAATTTTTAATGTGGAAATACATTTTCATCAACACCAGTTATTGTAAAGAACTTAATTTTTTCCATTTTATTAAATACTTGATACCACTGTTGAAAATCAAGTACTTTCTGGACATTCTGTTCCACACTGTCTTCATGGTAGCTTATGATCAGTCTTGGAATCTGGTAGTATAAGTATTCTAACTTTCATTTTATTCTTCATATTGTCTTGACTATTCTTGGTCTTTATATTTTTACATATGTCTAGAGTTTACTCATTTATTTCTGACTAGGGCAATGCAAATTTGAACAATAATGAAATCCCACTATCCAACTGCCAGAATTGCTAAAAATAAACACTGAGGCCAAGAGCAGTGGTTCACTCTTGTAACTCTTTGGGAGGCTGAGGCAGGAGAATTGCTAGAGGCCAGGAGTGTATGATCAGCCTGGGCAAT
>NW_003854704.1:0-2722 GCF_000181295.1 Otolemur garnettii
ACTGGCTACAGGTGAGATTGAGCTCTCCACGCTCCTGGAAGAGGTGCTATGGAGACACCATTTTTGAAGTTTTACAATATGTTTGGTTCCTGGCTGGCCACCCAGCCTCAGCTGTCCTTTTCCAGGTGGCACTCCTATCTTTCCTCCAAACTTGGCACAGGAGTCCACTCTTCACCAGTTTTTCCACTCAACTCTTAGTTTCCCCTCAAACTGGAAATTGTTATCTTCTGTATGAAAAAGGCTGGTTGCTGCTTGCGCCAGCTGCTTTAGTGCCACTGCACGCAGTTTCCAGTCCGTTTTTGTGAGGGAGGGGCTGATTACCTCAGATTTCTGCGGATTCAGCTCTGTGCACAAAAGACTTTTCAGGGTCTATAGGAAAAGGATGGATTGCCCCCGTCACTTGCTACTTCAGTGCAGCACACCAAGAACTTAAAGTTACAAAGTGAATCAGTTTTCTAAGCAGAATCCTTTCCCCTCAAATTTCTTTCTGGTTGCCTGAACCCCTAATGCTCCCAACAGGGTCCAAACGGCTCCCCTTTCTGGCCGCCAAATTCCGCTCAGGAGTCCACGCCTCACCGCACTCTGCAAAATACCCAAACTCCCCATGAATTGGATATAGAAGTCCTTCGTTAGGGAGGGATTGGTGTCTGCCCTTTCAGGCCGCTGTCAGCCGCAGCTGGTGCCACTGAGTTTTTTCTGGCAGATACCACGGTTCTGGGTTACACTTCCAATCCAGCAATTCACCTCTCTGCTGCACACCCTGCTTTGCTTGTCTATGCCAGCACTCCACACAGGGAAAGATCCAGTCCCCCCACTCTCACCTGAAACCGTGAGGAGAATTGACCCAGTGATGCATCCCCTCTGCCATCTTGCTCCACCTCCCTTTTCACTGATTTCAATGAAGATACAAATCATTAGATGTGTAGTGCTTAACAGCATTTTAAAAAGAAGTTGCCTGAATTACCCCCCAAAAAGAAGTTGCCTGAATTACCCCCCCCCAAAATAGAAGTTGCCTGAATTACCCCCTTCCCCCCCCAAAAAAAGAAGTTGCCTGGATTAAATTATTTCCTCTTCGGCCATTAGTCTTATGAATTTATGAAATTTGCCTCTCTGTATTTCAGTTTTCTCTCCTGAGACCTGGATAAATAGTGTAAATACACAAAGTGCCAAAAGTGTAGGTGGCACACGATGTGCCTAAAACAAACATCATTTTCAAGGTCAAGTAAAAAGGTTTGTCAGTGGTTGGTGAACTTAGTTGATTTTTGGTAGACTTTGATAAAAAACAAATTTATTTTTTCTTTTATGTTTCTAACAATTTGGAATTTAGAAAATATCTTTACTTTTGCTATTTCACCTAATGGGAAGAATCTAATTGAGTTAGTAGACTGTTAATAAAAGATAATTATCTTGAATTAAGGAAAATCAGGCCAGAACTATATGTAGAAACAGTAAAATCTATGTAGTCATGGCAAAATGCTTTATTCTTTAACAATTCCTTATTTCTGACCTGAAAAGAATTGGGGAAAGAATAATAAGTGGTGAAGAAAAAAGTTGGGCATAAGTAAAGACTTTTAATCAGTTTTGCCTTTTAGAAAAAGTAATGGCTTTTTGGGAGAGGTCGAAAGGTGTTTAACCAAAAGGCCATAACAGATAGAACAAGGAGAAATGTGCATATAAGCTTTTAAAACCTAGGCCACAACTCTCAAAAGGAGCTTAAAAACAGATTTCTAATTTGAAAAGAAAAAAAAAAGTAGATTTCAAGAGATCTCAAGCAACATTCAAGGTCATTATCATTATTTAGTAAATATGAAGATTGGGACAGAAATTTATGAATTAGTATTGGAGAAATTACTGAAACCCATCACCTATCACAATTTCAGATGGTTAGAATTATACATGTGTGATGTTATAAACCTTAAATCCTTTTCTTTCATTTTTTCAGCGGATCTAATGTCTATTATCTTGCCATATGAAGACGTCAAATCTTTTCTAACAATAGTCTTGGGATTGTTAATTTTAAAAATTTCAAGTTTTACAAATTATTTTATATTTAGCATAGTATAGTTTCAAATAAACATACTAGTTATTCTAAATAATTAAAATCATTTATTGAAAGCTGCCACATTTCTACCTTTGTAAAAGACACTTTGCACTATACCAATATAATTTAGAACAACAGAAAAAAGAGCTATTCTGAATTCATGCTTTTAAAGAGAAAAGTATAATTCAGAGCTAGTAGGCTCTTGTTCTAAATTTAGAACCCCGCAATTTTCTACTGTGTTCAAAAATTATTTAACCGCAGTTAATAATGTATTATTTACTCTAATATCAGGTCTAAAAATTGCAACCATTTGGAATATTATCTCCGTTCTATCTTAAAACATCTTTTTGAAGCCATGCCATCTACAGTATTTTTCTGTAGCTGTTATCAATTTAGCCTGCAAAATGCTAAAACATGACTTGCTATGGTCTGCCACCTCTCAGCTCCTGTTAAAGGGTTTACATGTGAATAGATCCATTTACATGGCAATCACTAAACTTACACCTTTTAACAGGGCAGGTCTAAAGCTTAAATCTAGATTTTGAATGTCTGATAGAGCTTCTCAAAATCTCAAAGAAGAGGAGAGAAAAAGACCTCTGCTTTGCTTTTAAAAGATTTACATAATCCTTTTTGAAAGATATATATGATTTGGTTTAGCAACGTCCACTGATAGGCAATATG
>NW_003854705.1:0-383 GCF_000181295.1 Otolemur garnettii
AAATTTCAGGTTAATAGGAGGGTACAAATGATTAGGTTATATTGTTTGCATGTCTTAGGTAAAGTTCAAGTTGTAGTTGAGCCCTTCACCCAGGAGGTGTGCTGTACGCCCTTACATTGTGCACCGTGGGTGAGACCTTACCAGTCCTCCTCTTCCCTTTCCTCTTCTCTCTCCTTCCCCTTCCCCCTGTTTGAATTCATTTGTGTTTTTCTCTCCTGAGGACCTGTAGTTGTTTACTGACCTGCTTCTTGGCAAGTAGTGGATGTACTGGATGGACAACTGAATGAATGAATGAAAGAGCCTGTTTGTTCTTCAGATTGCTGTCAGGGACGTTTGTTAGTAGATCAGTCTAGTTATGTCACTTTGGTTCTCTCCCCATTACT
>NW_003854705.1:2224-2720 GCF_000181295.1 Otolemur garnettii
TAACTATATTTTGGTGATCAGGCAACCTAAGTTTTGATTAAGGCACTAGCTTTGAAAGTTTTATTTATGATTACTCTATGCCAAAACAGAAATTCAAACTGAGGTTTATCCAATGTAGAATCTGAAGGGACGTGGACTTAGGTTGTGACTGGACACTGGTTTGCAAAAATAAATATTCAATTCCTGCCTTTATGTTCCGAAGTCTAAATATAGGCCCCATTGCATAAGTACATAGGAAGGATTCACCCACAGCTTTGTTGGCAGAACACTAGTAAAGGAGCAGGCACAAAAGTCTTCCCTGAGGAAGCGACCCGGGACCAAGCTGCAGCGGCCACAGTAGGCAGGAGCCAGGGGTTACTTATCAAGAGTTAGCTCGTTCTAACATTTCTGCAAGAACTGTAAGTCCACGTCAAAAAGTCCTATCCAGAGCTAACTAGTATACTTCAGCTTTAAATCCGTGTGAGTAATTGTGCACAATTAAACGATACCTAATACT
>NW_003854706.1:0-613 GCF_000181295.1 Otolemur garnettii
CTGGCTGGAAGCAGCTTTCCCTTCAAGGTGGCATTAGAGACAGGTGTGAGGGCAGAACTCCCGGGAGCAGCATCCTGTCCAGGAGGGCTCTGCTCTGAGGCAGCGCTTGCCTTGCTGTGGCCCAGCAGGAAGGGGAGGAAGAGAAGGGAAGAAAAGAGATGGGAGAGAGGGAGCAAAGGTTAGGAGAGAGAGGAGACACGTAACACAACCCACTACTGTGCCATTAAGGCCACTTACTTTGGAGTCCAGCTGTGGTTCTTGAACTGCAGCATAAAAGCCCATCACTAAAAACTTGGGTTTGCTCAAGCAATCCTGGCTTGCCCTTCTGGGAGGCAAGACTTCCAGAGTGCCAGAAAGAGTCTCCCAGACCAAGTGTGGCCTCCAGGCACACGGAAGCCTTTGAGAAGGGATTTCATGGACCCGGAAGGCTCTTCGGCACTCTCCACCCCCAAGTTTCCCCTCACTCGTTGTGTGGGCACCTGAATTTCTTCTATTAGTCTTGGTCAAATAGAGGATCTGTCCTCTTGCTAACAAGCCCTACCTCAAGGCAGAGGTATCCCCAGAAGCCACATACTTTAGTAACTGCTTTCAGAGCCTTTCGTAAGAGCGAGTA
>NW_003854706.1:2124-2720 GCF_000181295.1 Otolemur garnettii
GGGAGCTGAGGTGCTGGTAGCGAAGAACCCCATTAACTTAGAAGCTGGCAAGAGAAATATTTTACTCAAATTCATCCAAGATCCTCATCATGATATTGCTGATTTGCAGATTAAAAAAAAGTAAAAAATATCTATTTGCAGGGGCAATCAATTAAGTGACAAAACCATCCAAATTTAGAATTATTTTTGAATACTAGAACATAAATTACCCATAAACAAAGTTTTGATTTTTTATACAGACATCATTCGGGGAAGATACCTACAAAATTTAAAAATGTCTGCGAGGTACCTGTGTCTGTTAGCATTGCCTGGAGACAGACGAACGCAGCTTGCTGAGGTGGGCAGAGGGGACAGCGAACTCCCCAAGAGGGTGCTGAGTTAGGTTAACCATTCTCGGCACAAAAATAAATACTAGGAAATTTTGCTATTCTGCATGAGTCATGAGGTGAAAACACTCTTTTCCATTTGGATAAAAAACAATCCTGAATTATTAACATAGTAGTTATCCACACATTTTAACTAACATTATACTGATAAAACCAGGACTAGAATCTTCTCAGCAGAGGTGAACCTTTTTAGTCATTGTCAATCTGACC
>NW_003854707.1:0-425 GCF_000181295.1 Otolemur garnettii
GGTAAAAGAATATGGATTGGAAGGTTCAACACAATTATATAACACATATGTCGAAACCTTTCTTTACTTATAGATTTAACACAATTCCCATCAAAATCCTCAGAAAGTTTTTTTGGTTCATATAAACATACCAATTAAATTAGTTTTAAGGAAAAGAAAAGGAAATAGAATTGCTAAAATAATTTTGGTTTGTATTCATTTTTATAAATGTAGAGAGTGCTTGTGCGGTTTTGCTATATGGATATACTGCATAGTTGGGAAGTCTGGATTTATAGACTACCCATCACCCAATAGCATACATTGTACTAAGTAGATATTTTGGCATCTTCCAAATCCCCTCCTACCTTCTTACCTTTTGGGATCGCCAATTTCTAATATTCCACCCTTTATGTTAATGAGCATACAGTTTGTTTTTTTTTTTTTTT
>NW_003854707.1:1480-2719 GCF_000181295.1 Otolemur garnettii
AACTCTTGGCTATCCCAGGACAGTTAGCAGTGGCAACAGAAAATTGATAAATTGGACTTCATCAAATCTAAAACTTTTATTTTCCAAAACCCCTGTTAAGAATATGAAAACCCAAGCCACAGATTAGGATAACATATTAGTAAATTACACACCTGGTAAAAGGCTTATATCCATATTATATAAGTAAATCTCTAAGCTCAACAGTAAGAAAACAAACACTCCAATTAGAATATGAGAAAAGTGGTGACCATATGCTTCACCAAAAAAAAAAAAAAAAATACATAAGGCAATGAACATTTAAAAGATGGTCACCATTAGCTATAAAGGAAATGGAAATGAAGCTATGATTAGATACCGTCACATCCTTGCTAGAATGGCTAGGATAAAAATGTTGGCAATACCAACACCTAGTGAGAGTTAGCAACAAATGGATCTCTTGAACAGTGCTGGTGTGAATGTGACAATACATGAAGCCGCTCTGGCAAACCGTTTGGCGTTTTGGAATAAGTTAAACACATGGCGTCCATACGTAGTGGTTTTCTGTTGTTGTGTAACTCATTACCTTAACCCTAAACAATAATTTATTTCCCATGGGTATTCATCTTCCTTATTATATAAACTTCCTGAAAGAAATAAAAGCTAAATCAGAAAATGAAGGACTTAAAATAACGGCATATCAGCATCCCCAAAACATAGTCTTTCACATGCCATCATTTTCTGGAAAACGGCAGGAGGTCCTTTTGACAGTGAAAACCAGAAATTTATCCTGTGGTGTAAGACATGAATTAGAATAGTAGTCAGTGTGGTACTGATGAAGAGCTAGACACATAGAGGAACGGACTGGAATAAAGGGTAAAGAAATAGACCACCCAGGTATGGCGAATTGATTCTGGATAAACCTGTGACAGGAATTCAATAGAGAGAAGACTGTCTTTTAACACTGGCATCTGAAATAACTGGGCATTCATAGCCACACCACAAAAACAAAGCAAAATAAAAAGTCTCACCCTAGGCTCGGCACCTGTGGCTCAAGTGGCTAAGGCGCCAGCCACATACACCTGAGCTGGCGGGTTCATATCCAGCCTGGGCCCGCCAAACAACAATGACGGCTGCAACCAAAAAATAGCTGGGCGTTGTAGCAGGTGCCTGTAGTCCCAGCTACTTGGGAGGCTGAGGCAAGAGAATTGCTTAAGCCTAGGAGTTGAAGGTTGCTGTGAGCTGTGATGTCACAGCACTCTA
>NW_003854708.1:0-2718 GCF_000181295.1 Otolemur garnettii
AAAAAAAAAAAAAACTAACCTCAAGCCTATAAAGCTCTATCATCTGAACACCTGAACACCTCATCTTTTTCTATAATACTGCTTGGCCTATGTACAAACTAAACAATAGCTCACAGTGGCCTGAACATGGCACCTTTGATCTCTCAATTCTTGCTGATCTCAATAATTACAGTCAAAAATTAGGGAAACAGATGAAGATTCCCTACATCCACGCTTTTTCCTCCTCCAAAACATTCCTTCTTGGTGTTCATCTTATAAATGCAAATAGTTGGAAATTCCCTATATTCAGGCATTTCCCTCCTCCCCCAACTTCATTCCTACCTGAAGAATTTCCACCCCATCCCCCTTTCTCCACTGCCTCCCCCAAACAATAAAGAAAAGAAAAAGGGTGGAACCGGAAGAGGAAAGAAATATGGTGAAACTCCAAAAATTCCCCCAGGCCCTTCAGATCCCCCCAAAAGATCTCATTGATCTGGCCTTCAAGGTGCAGCAGCACTTCTCAGAGCTCCAGTTATTGGCTTCTGTCATTAGACAAAACTCCTCTGGGCAGTCCAAAAAAAGAAAATCTCCCCTGGGGCTGTGTTTCAAATGCAGGAGGCCAGGACACTGGGCAAAGCAGTACCCAAATCCAAATCCTCCCTGCAAGCCATGTCCAGCCTGAGGATGTCCTCACTGGAAGTCTAACTGTCCAGGTCTTTCTGAAGATCTGGTTTTACAGTCACTCCCAGGACCTAGTGAAATTCCCAACCTCCTGAACCTATCTGCAAGACTGACGATTCCCAGAAAATCAGGATGCCCCCTGGATGACATCCTGGAAAACTAAACTCTGGGTATTTTTGCTAGTATAAAGTAAGCCAATTCCTTTTCAAATATGGGAGCAACCTTTTCAACACTTCCATTTTAATGACCAGAGATCTCAGCGATGGGTGTTAATGATAAAATCTCCACTCTTTGATATATTCTTTCCTTTTGCTATCCTTTCATGCAACATTCCTCCACTAGGTGGAGATATCCTCTTAGGATTCCTGTCAACCCCAGCAATTCCTGCCGGCTCCCACCTCTCACTGTCCATCCTCCTCCTCAGTTATCCTCTGTGATAAAGCCACTAATCATAATTTTTCATATTATCAGTTGTGGACCAGTAATTCTTCACCTCATCTATTTATTTGAGACAAAGTCTCACTACACTGCCCTGGGTAGAGTGCTGTGGCATCACAGTTCACAGCAACCTCAAACTCTTGGGTTTAAATGATTCTCTTTCCTCAGCCTCCCAAGTAGCTGGAACTATAGGCACCATCACAACGCCTGGCCATTTTATTTTGTTGTAGTTGTCACTGTTGTTTTGTAGGTCTGGGCTGGATTCGAACTCACCAGCTATGGTGTATGTGGCCAGCACCCTAGCCGCTGAGCTACAGGCACCGAGCCACCCCATCTATTTATTAACAGACAGTAATCTGAAAACAACTGCTTATATCCTTGCCCTATGTGGGTATCAACCAGTTCAAACTGAAAAGCCAAAGTGTTCCTGTAAACATCACTTCCTCCCATTCTCCCCTCCCCTTCCTATTCTCTTTATAGGCAGCCCACACAGCCCCTCTACTGCAGGAAGCAGTCAAAGAGACACCATGCCCATCACCTTGCCTCCTTGTAATAGACTAAAAAAGACCAGAGTGATAGGGTCAAACTCCCAGGTAGAACTAACCTGCCCAGGAAGAATTGAGTGTATGTCCCTCCCAGGAAGTGGTGGATGGACCAATCCCCATCTACCATAGCCATGTGTGGAATTCCTTTTCTGATTTTACCACTTGCACCCAAGCGGAATAAAGGCCACATTAACCACTCACAACTGGGACTCCATTTTCCTTTCATCTTGCATCTCAGAATAATCTTTCATCTTTGGGTCTGTAACCTCTCAGTATGTCTCACTCAACCTCTCAAAAGCATTCAAAACTCTTTCTTCCTTTGGCTCCTGTGACCATGTATTTGTCACTTTTCTCCTATCTCCACTTCTTTTTTTCTATCTATATCCTCTCCTTAGATTATGCAATCTAGTCCTTTGACATAAATATATCTTATATGGCTAGTGATTCTCAAATATATTTATTTTCAGTTCTGGGTATTCCCCTGAGAGATGGTATTGTCTACCTAGTGGATCATTTAACAGATGCACAATAAGATACCAAAAGCTAAGACAGAAATAATTAACTCCAGGGTGGTGCCTGTGGCTCAGTGGGTAGGGTACCAGCCCCATATGCTGAGGGTGGTGAGTTCAAACCTGGCCTCAGCCAAAAAAAAAGAAAGAAAGAAAGAAAGAATTAACTCCACTCCCTCTCATCTTCCCCCATTTCAGTAAATCCCCCCATCAAATACTCAGTTGGTCAACCAAAAACATAAGAATCAGCTGTGATCCTTTGCTTTCCTTCTGTCAGGTGCAACTGCAAAACACATTTACCAAATTTCACCTCTATTTTGCCTGCTGTCACTGAAGTTCAAGTTGCCATCATCTCTCATTATTCTTAGCTTTCTAAGTGGGTGCTGTGGTTCCATCATGCCCTCACCAATACATAAGCCACATACCAGCAAGAATTACCCCTTAAGAATGTGATCTGTGGCTCGGCGCCTATAGCTCAACCGGCTAAGGCGCCAGCCACGTACACCAAAGGTGGCGGGTTCGAATCCCCAGCCCGGACCCGCCAAACAACAATGATGGCTGCAACC
>NW_003854709.1:0-921 GCF_000181295.1 Otolemur garnettii
CAGACAAGTTCCTGGCTTCTATCTTAGCAGTCCTTGTAGGAAAGTTCCTGAAACAGAAGAAATTGTTTCCAAAGATACCCCAAAGCATGGTAAATATCTTCCACAGTTATTACGGAGACACAGAAAGGACCCTGTAGAGATCGGATTCAGAGTGATGATTTGACAAATTTTGGTCATTGCAGAAGGTCGTAGCTGCAGAAATGCTTGGTATAAGAAATGTGTGTGTGGAATCTGCGGCCCAGATGAATGGATGACTAAACAGATGTCAAGTGCCTCCTAACCTAGAGTTCCTAAGTAGGTACAGCCTAGATTTTAATCTGCCTGGGCATAGAAATAGAATATCTCAGCCCCAATGCAGTAATTCACCCACAGTCTCTATTCCACCTCTTTGTTAGGGTGTCTTTTAGAGATGGTGACAACCCCCAAGTCAAACCCATTCAAGTGTCTGTCGGTGTGCACACACACACAAATCAACCCCCTCGATTTTCTTATTCAAGCAAATTTTATTTTGCTATCTTATCTAATGGTAATTATTAAATCCTAAAATGACAAGTCATTAAGTAGTATTTATAATAGTTAATATATCTAATGTCTGCCACTGGGTAAAATACACCTTCAATTTAGTGTGCTTTTCTGAAAAATGAAACCAATTCCTCATGAAATGCTAACAGACTTATTTTAAATTATTCAATCATCAAGATATCTGTACTATTTACTCTAAATAAGCTAAAAATAACAGGTGGAAAGAGATGTATCATAAAATCTTGGAGATAATTTTGAAGTGTAGATTGTAGAGACAGAAGATTCATTATTCTATGAAGAAGCAGAAGGCCAAACAATAAATATTATCCCAGACTATAAAGTTAGTTAACAACAGAATCCCTCAGGTGCTAATATTTTTCCTAACAGGCATATTCAGTA
>NW_003854709.1:1363-2716 GCF_000181295.1 Otolemur garnettii
ACCCGGACACAATTTCACAAACCATTCACCTTCACTGCATCGATAGCAGAACTCTTAGCACTTTGATGTTTTCTGTATGATTATTTCCAGTTGTACTTCATTTTGTTAAAACAGAATTACCAACTAAATAGATTTCATAAACCATTAATAAGTTTGACATACAATTTTTAAAAACCACTTATGAGCTCAGTGCCTACAGCTCAGTGGCAAGGGCATCAGCCACATAAGCTGGAGCTGGCGGCTTCAAATCCAGCCCGGGCCTGCCAGACAACAGTGACAACTACAACCAAAAAATAGCTGGGCATTGTGGCTGGTGCCTGTGGTCTCAAGTATTTGGGAGGCTGAGGCAAGAGAATTGCTTAAGCCCAGGTGTTGGAGGTTGCTGTGAGCTGTGATGGCACAGCACTCTACCTAGGGTGACAAGTTGAGACTCTGTATCAAAAACAAACAAACAAACAAAAACCCCACTTATGTTAGCTTTCATTTTCTTCATCAAGCTGATGCCAATTCTAGTTTAAAAGATGAATCATTCCACATGCATGGCTTTGTGTGGAAAATGCCCTTTTTCTCCCTCTCTTCTTTCTATTTTGTGTTTTTATCTCTCTCAGATAATTTTGAAAATTTGCTTTCATTTCCACGTCTTTGCAGTATCCGCTTGTAACTACTTTATTTTTTATTCCCCCCAGGGTTAGGCATTTCTTACGGCCACCTTGTTTCTTGTTCTGCTCCATCCACATCCTGCCCACGCCCACTCCTGTGTTCTCTTAAAGGCCTCACCCTCACCCCCACCTCAGCACACGTGGATCATCAGTTTGATTGTGTAAATGCGCAGCTTTTACCTTCAGCCAATGAAGTAAACACTTCTCAGAGTTGAACCATATAATAATCTGTAATTACTTTTTTCCTTGTAAAATTCTTTTTATGGAGTTAATAATTTTCTTTTTTAGTCTTTTAGATAATCGAACACTTTGGAATTTATCACCAGTTCCCTAAATCCTCTCTGAGGATGTCCATAGAAAGCAGTTTTCTCAGTTTTATCTTTCTGCAGAGATTGGATTTAGAGCGGTTGGATCTGGACACGTCTCTTCCTGTCCAGAGGCCTTCCTCCTGCCACACGCCCCTCATCTCCACGCCCCGTACTGCCCTCTTTCTTGGCGTTTGCTCTTGTTTGATGAAATACATAATCCAGTAGATTCCCTAATGAATCTAGGATAGTAAACATCTTCACTCACTGTATTTCATTAGTGACTTTTCTCTCCACTTCCTTGGTTCCCCTTTTCTAGTACTCTGAATTTGTTTTCAACCTCCTGAAAAAAATTTTAAAGACTTTCACCCATTTTTTGCATTCTTCCT
>NW_003854710.1:0-969 GCF_000181295.1 Otolemur garnettii
CCTTAGGTGTATGTGGCTGGCGCCTTAGCCACTTGAGCCACAGGCGCCGAGCCGATTAGTAAGCTTTCCAAACAGCTCCACCACATTCCTCCACAAGCACTGGGAACTTCGGGACGCTGTCCGTGCCAGAGGGAGCCACAGGTAGACTTTTGTGATTTAATTCCACCTCCTTATGCCATGCCTCCAGTTTTACCCTGAGGTGGCTGTCCCACATTTGTCTGGATGGCACACCACAAGGCTATCATCTTGTCTAGTCTAAATCAGAATCAAGAAGCCAGGTAAAAGTCTCCCTTTAATCTACCTAACAGAGCAGATTGGGTACACATTTCACCATCTCTGTCCCCTAACCTCACCCCCAGGCCCCTGGAGGGGAGGAGCTGGCTTTCCTCTTCGTTCCCTGGTGTGGACTCTGCATCACTTTTTTCTCCCTTCAGAAGTGACCACAACATTCATGCTTACCAGCAACTATGGTGGCAGATTGGCCATTTGAGACCCTCCTTTTTTTTTTTTCTTGAGACAGTCTTATTATGTTGCCCTCGGTAGAGTGCTGTGGCATCACAGCTCACAGCAACCTCAAACTCTTGGGCTTAAGCGATTCTCTTGCCTTAGTCTCCCAAGTAGCTGGGACTACAGGCGCCCTCCACAACACCCGGCTATTTTTTTGTTGTAGTTGTCATTGTTTAGCAGGCCCTGGCCAGGTTCAAACCCACCATTCCTGGTGTATGTGGCAGGCGCCCTCACCACGGAGCTACAGGCACTGAGCCTGAGACCCTCCTTTATGGGGAAAGGACTAATACATTGGTTTAATATTTTCAAATTATCATTTCTGCTACAAATAGTATGAAAAGATCACCTCAATTCCAGGGTGGAAATTGAAAGGGATAGAAGGATAGAGACAAAGACACCAGTTGGGAACTGGCTTATAATTCTCCTGGGGAGAGGGGTCAGCAGCTTGCACTCACTGTAGCT
>NW_003854710.1:2173-2714 GCF_000181295.1 Otolemur garnettii
GGCACCGTGCTGGGCTCAGACTGCTCCATTTGGGCTGATTTTAGACTCTGTGAGGTACATGTGCCGAGGAAAGAAGGGCTACACATGTGCCCCGTGGTTGGGAGGAGCAGTGGGCATTGAAGGGGACTCAGAACAGCCTGTAGTATTCTGAAAGACAGGACATAGCAGGGCTTAGAAGCAAGGCTTTGGAGCTGGGAAAACCTGACTTGAACTTGAACTCAGCTCCTTACCAGCTGTGTCCTGTGGGAAAGTCTGTTTCCCTCTCTATACCTGAGAAGAAAAGTTAATAGTGAAGTTCACACTCCCAGGGATAGCACTCAGTACTCCGTAGATGGGCAGAAGTGCGAAGCTGACTCTTTCTCTTGAGGAACTTTCCAGGGTTCTTTTGGACCCGGATCCATGTGGATTGCTCTCTTCAGTTTCCTTGAGAGGAATGAATGCATTCCTGTCCTAGCTGAGTACACGTGGCTCCACTCATAGCTCCTGCGCAGCTTGGGTTCAACTTCCACCTGCTTCCTATCAAGGTCCCGGTGCCTCTCCA
>NW_003854711.1:0-1178 GCF_000181295.1 Otolemur garnettii
TATTAGAAAAATGCAAATCAAAAACACCCTGAGATATCATCTAACCCCAGTGAGAATGGCCCACATCACAAAATCTCAAAACTGCAGATGCTGGAGTGGATGTGGAGAGAAGGGAACACTTTTACACTGCTGGTGGGACTGTAAAGTAATACAACCTTTTTGGAAGGTAGTATGGAGAACCCTCAAAGAACTCAAGCTAGACCTCTCATTTGATCCTGAAATCCCATTAGTGGGCATCTACCCAGAAGGAAAAAAATCCTTTTATCATAAAGACACTTGCACTAGACTGTTTATTGCAGCTCAATTTACAATCACCAAAATGTAGAAACAGCCTAAATGCCCACCAACCCAGGAATGGATTAACAAGCTGTGGTATATGTATACCATGAAATACTATTCAGCCATTAAACAAATGGAGACTTTACAGCCTTTGTATTAACCTGGATGAAAGTGGAACACATTATTCTTTGTAAAACATTGTAAGAATAGAGAAGCATAAATCCTATGCACTCAATTTTGATATGAGGACAATTAATGACACGGTGGGGGTGGGAAGGAGAGAGCAGAGAGAGGGAAGGAGGGGGGTGGGGTCTTGGTGTGTGACACACCTTTGGGGGCTGATTAACAAATGCAATCAGTGTCACCTGGTTTCTTGTACCCTCAATGAATCCCCAATGATAGAACAAAACAAAACAAAGCAAACAAAAAAACATGGCCATTGCCTGTCACTTCCCATTCTCCCTCTCCAATCCCCAGTTATTGCTAATAAAAAACAACTCTTAGAAGGGGCAGATTAATCTTCAGAAGTGACAAGTGTTAGGCTCTTCGGGAAGCCTAACATGTTGGCAGTAAGATCTGGTAACAGGTTTACACGTTGCCTGGTTCTGTATTTTCAGTGGGGTGGGAATGAGGAGCACTTCCAGGACAATGAGGGTGGGAGAGGAGGGGGCAGTCTTGGAGTTTTAATCACTGAGAGTTGAGAGTTTAAAAGTAAGTGTGATTGAACTAAGGAAATGTGTGAAATTGGTCAGCACTGCTCCTAATCAATCCTTTTTTTTTTTTTTTTGAGACAGAGTCTCATTTTGTCTTCCTCAGTAGAGTGCCCTGGCGTCACAGCTTAGCAACCTCCAGCTCTTGGGCTTGGGTGATTCTCTTGCCCCAGCTTCCCTAGTAACTGG
>NW_003854711.1:1969-2714 GCF_000181295.1 Otolemur garnettii
ACACACACAGACATACACAGACACAGAGGCACACACACAGACACAGAGATACACACACAGACATACACAGACACAGAGGCACACACACAGACACAGAGATACACACACAGACATACACAGATACAGAGGCATACACACAAACCTACACGTCCTCCTGGTTTATTTCTCTGTGACAGATCTCTGGCTGATATAGTCCCTTTTACCAGAGTCTGTAGGAAAAATAGTTTTTAAAAATAGTGTTCTGTTTTCTTGTTTGTACTGCATTTCTGTATATGCGACTATATTTTTAACCTGAATAGATGAGTAGAGATGGGTATAAGTTAATTGGAATTATTTTTAAAATAATAAAAATAAACTTAAAATTACAGATTTGACAATTTAAATAAGATTGTGTACCAAAACACAGGGCTTTATCATTAGATTTGGACAAAAAACAAACCAAAACGCTTTCTTTATAACAAAATGAGCCGAGCCTAATGACTTGGACTGTAGAATTTCTCCTATAGGTCTAGAGGATGTCTATTCTTCTACAGTGGAAGCTATGAGATTTTTCTCTTTAAAGGTAATACACATAAGAATCTATGGAGAGGAAATGAAAGATTTAAGATTTAAGTTTGCCTTTTCTGGCCTGAACTTCAGAAGCTCTGCGGCTGGGTGTGGATCAATGTTCTGGACGTGTGCAGTGAGGTCTGGCCTGATCCTCAGAAGCTCAGCTACTGGGTGTGGATCAATGTTCTGGACGTGT
>NW_003854712.1:0-454 GCF_000181295.1 Otolemur garnettii
CTATTCTCAAAACAAAAATAAATGCACATTTACTTGCAATATTTCTGGAATACATTTATTATTTAAAGAATGACACATCAATTGTATTATTATTACTGTCTCCTTCTGGTGAATGCCTGCTACTTAGGGGACGGTTCCTGTACTAACACTTGACTTAAGTAATCTCATTTGCTTCTCAAAACAGCCCTGTAACCTACAGATAAGAATCTCATTTTATACTGGAGAAAAAAATGACTCGCCCAAGGTCACATAGCCAGTGCCCTGGTGTGATTCAGAGTCAAAGTCCGTTTTGCTTTGCCTACTCCTGCTCTGGTCTTGCTAGTAATCAGATTCTAAAGTCTCATTAATTTAGCCTGGTGGAGACACATGACAGTTTAAATTTGCTAGAAAAGCTTTAATTATAAAACCCACCACAGATTACTCACGCGTATACACAATGAGCTGGTAATTTCAC
>NW_003854712.1:2211-2713 GCF_000181295.1 Otolemur garnettii
CTTTTCTCCCTGAAGCAGCTGACTTCTGCCCCTATGGGATAGGCAGGGCTTCCCCAGCACTCAGGAGTTTCTCTGGGAACCCAGAGACACGGGGCGCTAAGCTTCCAGCTGAGTCAGCGGTTTGCCTTCTCCTCCTTGCTCTGTGGCTCTGGGGGGGTGGGGGCGGGGGCCCGAAACAGCTGCAGCCGACCTGTAAAGGAGCCAGGCCAGGTTCCCTCTGACGAGGAGTTCCTGGGAGTGGTGCATGGTGCCTTTTATTTACATGAACTTCAAGTACTGGGTTGTATAACTTAAAGGCTGTTAGAGCATTCTGGACACAGGAGGACAATGCATGCCTATGTGCCTTGTCACATGAAGCAGATCATAATTTCGGATGGGGGTGGGAGGGGTGAGTCCTGTAGGCTGGAGCTGTTGGTGAGATGGAAATCCTGAAGTGCAAGCCAGGCACAGCCTCCCTGCCGCCTCCCCACAGCCTGGCCTTCCCTCACCCCCGAGGGAAGTC
>NW_003854713.1:0-2711 GCF_000181295.1 Otolemur garnettii
TAGGTATTTAGGTATATAGGTATTTAGGTATTTAGGTATATAGGTAACATATATACCTAGAGTTTGGAAAGATGAAGTATCAGAGGGTGAGTCATAGGTAGATGAAAGGACTAGGAGAATCAAAAGAATATTGTGTCACAGAAGTCAAGGAAAAAGAGAATTTTAAGGAGAAGGTAGAGGTCAATAATGTAACTTAGCAAATGTCACAGGGCTGAAAAGATGCTAAATTTTGAGAACCACTGTGCTAAAGGAACTGAGTGTAAGTAAGTTTGTAGTTATAGGTTTTCTAAGCTGGTAAACCAAGAAGGATTGTTAGGGCATATATATATATATATATGGAGAGAGAGAGAGAGAACATATATATATATATATATGCCATAGATTATTTATTGAATGCTTACCAAGTACTAGGACTGTGCTACTCACAACTTCATGTGGCCCCTCTTAAAGTATATACAGTCTTATAATTGGGATTCTAAGACCAGAACATATGATAACAAGTAAAAACTTGATAGATTAAGCTAGGTCTACTTAACATTTCAGGGGTTTAGAGAAAGAGAGTTGGCTACATAGTATTCCTTGTATAATAGGTTCATAATTTTGAAAAAAACTTTTTTTTATTTTGAGATAATTGTAGATTGAAAGGATGTAGTAAAAAAACAAACAAACAAACATAGATTCTATATGTATTTAGTTTCCCCAATGTTAACATTTTGCAGAACTATAGCAAAATATCCCAACTAGCACATTGAAAGTGATATAGTTAAGATACAGACATTTCCATTCTTTTTGATTGCTGAGTAGTATTCCTTGGATGGATTTAGCACAGTTTGTTTAATCATCCACCATCTGGGTTGTTTCCACTTTTGGCTATTATGAATAAAGCTACAACAAACATTAGTATGCAGGTTTTTATGTGAATGTGTTTTCATTTTTCTGGGATAAATACTCATGTATACAATTGCTGCGTCACATGGTGGTTTCATGTTTAGTTTAATAAACTTCAAAACTGAATGGCTGAACCATTTTACATGCCCACCAGCAAGGTGTGAGTGATCTAGGTTTTCCACTTCCTTGCTGGCATTTGGTCTTGCCATCATATTTTACTTTAGCCACTTTCCCTGATAGCTACGTACTGATTCCTCATTGTGGTTTTACTTTGCATTTCCATAACAATTAATAATGTTGAACATTTCTGTATGTGTATATTTGCCATTTGACAATCTTCTCTGGTAAATGTGTTTTCACGTCTTTTGCCCACGTTTAATTCAACTATTTACTTTGAATTCAGTGGTTAAAAATTATCTACTTTTGAGACTTCCTTGTATATTCTAGATAACACATACCAAGTACATGTTTTGCTAATTTTTCTTTTTTGCAAAGGCTCTTTATCAACTGAGGAAGTTCTTCTTTCTTCCTATTTTTCTGAGAAGTTTTTTTAATCACAAATGGATATTGAATGAGTTCCATAACTTAATTTAATGACATACTTGGGACTTTTTCAATTTTATATCATTATTTAAAAAATGCTGGGGAAAAGCCTGAATGCAAAGAAAAGACTTGAGGAGAAAAGGTAGCAATGGAGATAAACAAATTCAAGTGAGAGGCATAGTATGAACAGTGATGCAGGAAAACCCAGTCATCCAAAGGAAAAGAAGATAGTGAATTTTATTTCTAAATAGTTTAGATTGACTATGCATTCATTTAATTGAATGTCAGTATATCAGATGTCACTATATTTATTGTTTTGTCTTCAGAGCTTCCTCAAACCATGTGATCTCTAATGATCCATCAAAATAGAATAATTTAATACAAGGATGAGAATGGGAACCTAAAAGACAAGGAATGAGAACAATTACTGCCACTTCCTGGGTGTGACACTGGGTAAAACCCCTGTTTCTTCTGATCCATGGATCCAATATCTGTGAGAGGGTTTAACAATAACATCCATCTTGCAGGATACTTGAGAATATCAAACAAGGCAGTCTAACTAGATGAAGACAATGTATCTGAAACATTTTGTAAAATATTTGGTTATTTCCAAAAATATTTGGCACTATGCCCAATATTTTATGCTTTTAAAAGTTGCTCAGTTTTTAACTTGTACATTTTTTTCTAATGAAAAGTAAATAAAATTTTTTTAAAAAAATATATTGCTTATTCTATATTCTTTCCCCAAAGTTGTTATTTAAGTTGTTTACTATTTTAGATTTTTCCCCTCTACTTAGTGCTATGTCCTATTACCATAAAACTAATCTAAGTCTCTTTTCAAGAAAATTTGTCTTATATTTGAGATAGAGACTCTTTCACAAGTGACTTTCTCAGGAACACTCTTAATGAAGTAATTTGTAAAAGAGACAAGGGAAAAAAACATTCTCCATATAAAATAAATTGTAACAGCTTCTAACCATGAAAGGTTGTTTGGGGGCACAGATTGGTTTTATTCTTTGTTAGAGTAAATATTTAACACCTGCCTTTCAATTGGAGGCAATATGGTCCTGAGCAGTTCTTATACTCTGTATAGACTCTCTAACTTCTCCTCATTTCTGCTTCTGCTTTATGGAAGGAAGGAACAGGTGATCTGATAGAAGAAGTTGAAATCCAAGTAATCCATCCAGCAGTAGGATCTATGAATGTCTCAGACAAGGAATTATTAATGCTACTGATGCTAAGATAATATGAATTTTTACATATTAGTTCATTTGGTGTTA
>NW_003854714.1:0-2711 GCF_000181295.1 Otolemur garnettii
TAGGTATTTAGGTATATAGGTATTTAGGTATTTAGGTATATAGGTAACATATATACCTAGAGTTTGGAAAGATGAAGTATCAGAGGGTGAGTCATAGGTAGATGAAAGGACTAGGAGAATCAAAAGAATATTGTGTCACAGAAGTCAAGGAAAAAGAGAATTTTAAGGAGAAGGTAGAGGTCAATAATGTAACTTAGCAAATGTCACAGGGCTGAAAAGATGCTAAATTTTGAGAACCACTGTGCTAAAGGAACTGAGTGTAAGTAAGTTTGTAGTTATAGGTTTTCTAAGCTGGTAAACCAAGAAGGATTGTTAGGGCATATATATATATATATATGGAGAGAGAGAGAGAGAACATATATATATATATATATGCCATAGATTATTTATTGAATGCTTACCAAGTACTAGGACTGTGCTACTCACAACTTCATGTGGCCCCTCTTAAAGTATATACAGTCTTATAATTGGGATTCTAAGACCAGAACATATGATAACAAGTAAAAACTTGATAGATTAAGCTAGGTCTACTTAACATTTCAGGGGTTTAGAGAAAGAGAGTTGGCTACATAGTATTCCTTGTATAATAGGTTCATAATTTTGAAAAAAACTTTTTTTTATTTTGAGATAATTGTAGATTGAAAGGATGTAGTAAAAAAACAAACAAACAAACATAGATTCTATATGTATTTAGTTTCCCCAATGTTAACATTTTGCAGAACTATAGCAAAATATCCCAACTAGCACATTGAAAGTGATATAGTTAAGATACAGACATTTCCATTCTTTTTGATTGCTGAGTAGTATTCCTTGGATGGATTTAGCACAGTTTGTTTAATCATCCACCATCTGGGTTGTTTCCACTTTTGGCTATTATGAATAAAGCTACAACAAACATTAGTATGCAGGTTTTTATGTGAATGTGTTTTCATTTTTCTGGGATAAATACTCATGTATACAATTGCTGCGTCACATGGTGGTTTCATGTTTAGTTTAATAAACTTCAAAACTGAATGGCTGAACCATTTTACATGCCCACCAGCAAGGTGTGAGTGATCTAGGTTTTCCACTTCCTTGCTGGCATTTGGTCTTGCCATCATATTTTACTTTAGCCACTTTCCCTGATAGCTACGTACTGATTCCTCATTGTGGTTTTACTTTGCATTTCCATAACAATTAATAATGTTGAACATTTCTGTATGTGTATATTTGCCATTTGACAATCTTCTCTGGTAAATGTGTTTTCACGTCTTTTGCCCACGTTTAATTCAACTATTTACTTTGAATTCAGTGGTTAAAAATTATCTACTTTTGAGACTTCCTTGTATATTCTAGATAACACATACCAAGTACATGTTTTGCTAATTTTTCTTTTTTGCAAAGGCTCTTTATCAACTGAGGAAGTTCTTCTTTCTTCCTATTTTTCTGAGAAGTTTTTTTAATCACAAATGGATATTGAATGAGTTCCATAACTTAATTTAATGACATACTTGGGACTTTTTCAATTTTATATCATTATTTAAAAAATGCTGGGGAAAAGCCTGAATGCAAAGAAAAGACTTGAGGAGAAAAGGTAGCAATGGAGATAAACAAATTCAAGTGAGAGGCATAGTATGAACAGTGATGCAGGAAAACCCAGTCATCCAAAGGAAAAGAAGATAGTGAATTTTATTTCTAAATAGTTTAGATTGACTATGCATTCATTTAATTGAATGTCAGTATATCAGATGTCACTATATTTATTGTTTTGTCTTCAGAGCTTCCTCAAACCATGTGATCTCTAATGATCCATCAAAATAGAATAATTTAATACAAGGATGAGAATGGGAACCTAAAAGACAAGGAATGAGAACAATTACTGCCACTTCCTGGGTGTGACACTGGGTAAAACCCCTGTTTCTTCTGATCCATGGATCCAATATCTGTGAGAGGGTTTAACAATAACATCCATCTTGCAGGATACTTGAGAATATCAAACAAGGCAGTCTAACTAGATGAAGACAATGTATCTGAAACATTTTGTAAAATATTTGGTTATTTCCAAAAATATTTGGCACTATGCCCAATATTTTATGCTTTTAAAAGTTGCTCAGTTTTTAACTTGTACATTTTTTTCTAATGAAAAGTAAATAAAATTTTTTTAAAAAAATATATTGCTTATTCTATATTCTTTCCCCAAAGTTGTTATTTAAGTTGTTTACTATTTTAGATTTTTCCCCTCTACTTAGTGCTATGTCCTATTACCATAAAACTAATCTAAGTCTCTTTTCAAGAAAATTTGTCTTATATTTGAGATAGAGACTCTTTCACAAGTGACTTTCTCAGGAACACTCTTAATGAAGTAATTTGTAAAAGAGACAAGGGAAAAAAACATTCTCCATATAAAATAAATTGTAACAGCTTCTAACCATGAAAGGTTGTTTGGGGGCACAGATTGGTTTTATTCTTTGTTAGAGTAAATATTTAACACCTGCCTTTCAATTGGAGGCAATATGGTCCTGAGCAGTTCTTATACTCTGTATAGACTCTCTAACTTCTCCTCATTTCTGCTTCTGCTTTATGGAAGGAAGGAACAGGTGATCTGATAGAAGAAGTTGAAATCCAAGTAATCCATCCAGCAGTAGGATCTATGAATGTCTCAGACAAGGAATTATTAATGCTACTGATGCTAAGATAATATGAATTTTTACATATTAGTTCATTTGGTGTTA
>NW_003854715.1:0-2711 GCF_000181295.1 Otolemur garnettii
TCCTTTCTCCTCAAGGCAGCCAGAATGATATTTGAAAAAAATGTAATCAGCCAATTTCACCCCCCTAAACTCCTGATATCTTCATGAAGCTTCACATCACACTGCCAATAAAATTTACTGAGTACTGTGTTCTTAAAGACCTACATGGTCTGACCTCTCAGTACCTGTAAGACCTCATTTTCTGCCTCTCTTCTCCACAACGAATACATCCTGAGCTGGTCATCACACATGCCTGGTTTGTTCCAGTCTTGGGCTTTCCCCTTGTCTGTGAGACTTCTGCCCTCTGCACCACTGCTGCCTTTTTTGTATTTTTATACGAAGTAACACATGAGCTCAGAAATCACCTCCTCATGCTGGATTTTTGGTCATCCTAACCTGGGAAGCTCCCCCTTTCCTCCCACCAATAACTACATCTGTGCAGTATCAGTCTATAATAATCTAGTTCCTATGTTTGCATGTTTAGTATCTGCCTCACCCTTAATTGAAAGCACCAGGAGGAATGCAAATAGGACTGAATCTCTGTTCTAACTTCAGCATCCGTAATAGTGCCTGGATCATAGCAGATGGTTAATGAATAGTCACTGGATGAAGGAACCAAGGATTGAAAGAATGAAATGTTTTCATGACATGTTGATAGAGATTAGAGATGATAACCAGCGTGATTCTGATCATTTATCTCCCATCACATCAGTCTCCCTAATCCAAGCAACAAACACTAAAGAAAATTTGCTTCTAGGAACAAGATAATACCATGGTATTGGTTGACTTGTTCATTCATTCATTCATTCATCATTTTCCACTCATCAGGAATTCATTGAAGACTTTCGGTATCTCAGGCCCCAACAGCTGGTTCTCTGACAGTTATTTTCAGGGGGTGGGGGAGTGTTTGTGTGTATCAAAGGGGAAGTCAGGTAAATCAACAACTAATGCAATGCAAGAAGTAATATTTTAGGAGAGGTGATATATCTAGACTTATGTGCGTACTGCTTTGAGAATACAAACAAAGCCACTCCTGTTTCTTCTTATTGGAAGTTATTTTATAGACATTTATCTTTAAGCAATTTTAAATTGATTTCTTTCATAGTTAGTTTTCCTAAATCTGAGTTTTCAGAGAGATGAAATTTGAAGAAAAAGGAGAGGGGGAAAAACAAAGGAATCAATACAGAGCCTAAGGATCATTCATTCAAATAAAAGATGTTATTTAAAATTAAACATTGAGCCTCTCTTAACTCCTTTTTTTGTGTGTGTTTATCTTGAGTGAAGAATGCGGAACCTTGTTGGGCTGGGTACTGTTGAATCGGAAATGATGAATCCTTTTTGCTAGCTTAAGGGATAAAAAGCAAAATTAGGTTCCATGCCAAAAAAATGTTGTAAAGACAAGTTAAAGTTATTGACTTCATGCATCACTTGGCAATTATAGGAAGCATTACTGTACCCCCTCCATAAATGATTAGAATAATTGCTGTCCTTTCATCTTACCCATCCAACAATACTCTCCCAGAGCCTCCCACTGCCTCTGTGTCTCAGATGCTGCGTGTATCTGCTTTGCTAAGAGTACATCACGGCTCGGCATAATTGGGCTATTTCCCTGTCATACTGGTTTGCTTCTAAATCTGCCTCCTCTGTGGGTTGCAGTGAGGTCAATCAGATTCAGTTAAATGGCAGAGAAGATATTAAAAATACATACATCCTCAAACTAAATATACACCATCTGTGAACTTCAGTTATAAAAGGAAACTTCTCTTAATATAACCTTAGCTAAAGCCATTGTCAATTTTCTTGTGTCTGTCAGCAATCACTATACCTTTGATTAACAGCATGACTGATACATGTGTTATATTGGTCTTTTTTTTCTTTTTATTAAATAGTAAGAGATGGAGAGGGTTTCCACTAACACAGCACTCCCCACCTTTGCCTGATCATTAGAATCAACTATGCAACTTGATAAAAATATGCCCCCAACCTCTTAAATCACTGGTTTCAACAGGTCTAGGGAATCTATATATTGAACAAGTGGTCCAGGTGATCTGATCATCAATTAAAGTCTGGGGAACCTGATATTAATAATACTCAGTGAATTTGTATGTCTGTCTGATGCTTCCCAGATTGGGTTAATGTCTGCTCCTCTTTCTTTGATTAAACTGAGATTAAAATGCTCAGGGAAAATCCCATGCTGAAGTTTCATAATGCTCAAGGACTCTGCTATGAGACACGGAGATCTACACAGGGCATTCTGTGGTGAAGATCTCATTCTCTTTGTATTATTAAGCTGGATGTTGAGGCCTCCAGTATATCTTCTCCTTTGTTGATATTATGACAATGTTTGCTGGCTTTGTGGCATTTGTCACCATAGCTGCCTTACTGGCTAAGCTCAACCTTACTTCTGAAGCATTAGTCCATTTCCCTTGATGAGACCCACCTTGATAGAAGCTGAGGTTTAGGAAAAGTAATAGATTTCCTAAATATTACAGATGGAAGGGCCATTGTAGTGGCCCTGTACTCATTGCAGTTTGATGGCTTGAAACATGAGGAAATAAAGGCCCTTGGGGAACTTGCCAACGTCAAATGGTCAACTAGAGAGGAAGTTTGGACTGTATCTCCTGGTTCTAAGCCTAATATTCCTTCTCTGACATCATCCCTTGACTCCTATAACCAATAAGCCTTATCTCTGAGCCTCAGTTAAGTTTTTCTCCAGAAAAAAAGCATATCAG
>NW_003854716.1:0-593 GCF_000181295.1 Otolemur garnettii
ACAGAGTCTCACTATGGTGCCCTCAGTTGAGGGTTGCAGCGTCACAGCTCACAGCAACCTCAAACTCTTGGGCTTGAGCCATTCTCTTGCCTCAGCCTCCCACATAGCTGGGACTACAGGTGCCTGCCCTAACACCCTTCTATTTTTCTGTTGCAACTGTCATTGTCGCTTAGCTGGCCCTGGGCTCAGTTTGAACTGCCAACCTTGGTTATGTGGCCAGCACTGTAACCAGTGTGCTACCGGTGCCGAGCCTGGGCTTCAGTTTCTACGAGGCATGGATTCTGAACAGCGTCCTTCTGAAAGACAAGACCTGTACCAGAGTTGCCTTACGACAGAGCCTGTCATTAAATGCATTGGGATGTATTGCCTAGATCTAAATATGCTGCAAGTCTAATAAGATATTTGAAAACATAAAAATCACAGAGAGAAAAAGCTTGCCATCACGATAATGACGGGAATAATAACAATAACATTAATAGCTGCCTCCTTTTTTTTTTTTTAAACAACTATTATTTGCCAGTCACTAGATGAAACGTTTTGCACACATGTTCTCAAAAAACCTCACAAGGTAGAGATAATTACTGCCTTTTTAC
>NW_003854716.1:1857-2711 GCF_000181295.1 Otolemur garnettii
TTTTTTTTTTTTTTTTAAAAAAAGGGAAACAGATAAAGAAGTCCACTGAGGAAAAGACTTACTGTCCTTGGGCATGTGTTTTACAGTGAATTTTGTGTAGGAACCCTTTTCTCTTGTCCAAAAGTTCTAGAACAGGAGGAATGTCCTTCTCAAAGAGCTTAGGCCCAGAGGAAGGGCTGACTACAACTGTCACAGGACTACAGAGATGTGCGGGCAGGATTCAGGGGGCACAAGCTGCAAATCTGTAGGAGCACAGAGCTGGGCATCAATGCTCCCAGGCCACTGGCCAGTCTAGGACAAAGGACCAGGCCTACAGTTTCCAGGAAGGCACTAGAGTTTCTAAAAGGACTGGTTACTCTGAAATCTATTCTTAGGGGACGCAGCCCACAAGAAAGCATAGCCTGGAGTCGTAGGAACTAAACCATTCATTAACTCCGGCAATTATATTCACCTTCCCAGAGATTCTCAGTTTTAAATGCTTCTGCTACTGTCAAGCATCCAATACATTTTCTCAACAACTCTGCAAAATATGAATACCATTCCACTTATTGTCATTTTTATTTTACAAGTATGGAGAGTGAGGGACAGAAAGGTTGAGTGATTTTCCTAAGGTCACAGTGATAGCACGCTGTCCAGACAAATGAATACATAGAAAACATTGATGGAAGGGCTGTGGTCGTTAAAAGCCCGGGCTTTGTTTAGTCACATCTGACTTACAATTTTGGTTCTACCGATTGTGAGCTGTGCGACCTTCTCCAAATCCTTGAACTTGAGGAAGCTTCGGATTCCTCATATTTAAATGGTGGTGTCACATCAGTAGTTACGGAGCGTGTAAAGTGCTTAGCCAAGAGCTT
>NW_003854717.1:0-2710 GCF_000181295.1 Otolemur garnettii
AGAAAGAGGTAGCTGGATTTGAGACTCATTGCATGACTATATGAGGAGGTGAGAGGAGTGAGTTGTTTTTTTAATAATTTGTTGTTGTTTTTTATTTTTGTTGAGGCAGAGCCTCCAGCTGTCACCCTGGGTAGAGTGCAGTGGTCTGATAGTTCACAGCAACCTCCAACTCTTGGGCTCAAGCAATCGTCTTGCCTTGGTTTTTTATTTTTAGTAGAGACGGGGTCTCACTTTCACTCAGGCTGGTCTCAAACTCATGAGCTCAAGCAATCCACCCATCTCGGCCTCCCAGAGTGCTAGGATTACAGGCATGAACCATCACACCCAGCTTTATAAAAAATAATTTACTTAAATTTAAGTCTAGTGTTGGATTTCTCTCTCTCTGTCCTTTTTAGACAACAAACATGTATTACTTTTATATCTTTTTTTTTTTAGAGACAGGGCCTTTTTGTGTTGCTCAGGCTGGTGGTCTTGAACTCCTGGCTTCATGTGATCCTCACACCTCAGCCTCCCCAGGCACTGGGATTACGGATGTGAGCCACTGTACCCCCTTTACACTTTTAAAAAGAAGGGAATGGGCTCAGTGTCTATAGCTCAAGCAGCTAAGGCGCCAGCCACATACATCAGATCTGGCTGGTTCAAATCCAGCCTGGGCCTGCCAAATAACAATGACAACTATAACCAAAAAATAGCCAAGCGTTGTGGTAGGCACCAGTAGTCCCAGCTACTTGGGACACTGAGGCAAGAGAATCGCTTAAGCCCGGGAGTTGGAGGTTGCTGTGAGCTATGATGCCATAGCACTCTACCCAGGGCAATAGCTTGAGGCTCTGTCTCAAAAAAAAAAAAAAAGGGAATAGATAGTCAACAGTGTCAAACACTGCCAAGGTGAGTGGGACTAAGAGATTAGTTAACTAGGGAAGTGAGATCTACCCAGTCTACCCAGTTCATAGACCTTAAATGACTTGCTTTGGTAATCAAGGGCTTATCTGTGTGGCAAACAGGAAAGAAGGGAAGAGCAGGATTTGAAGGTCAGGTGTGCAGACAAGGGAAGGAAGCAAGCAGAAGCTGCCTCTGGCATCCTTCACCTGCCAAGCAACAAGTTCCCTGAAGACGTCAATTCACTGCTCCACACAGCAAGAAGTCAGCAGTGAGCCTGAGGTTCATTTTACAGGTCAGAAATCTGAGACACAGACAGGAAAAATGCTTTGTGCAAGAGCCCATGGAGGATTTGACAACTGATTGCGGAGAAGTCAGAGCTCCCAGGAAATGTGGGCTTTGAGGAAGGAGGTGGCAGTGGAATAGAGAGGGTGAGTGACTGGCAGTCACGCCTGGTGGTGCAGGAAGCTGAGCTGAGGACAGTCAGTTTGAGAGGTGTGATCGCTGAGTAGGTGGTGGATGGGTGGATCTGTGAGAAAGCAGGTATCCAAGGCTAAGACTGTGAGCCAGGGAGGCATTGTGGTCACGTGAGTCACCACACACACGCCCTACAATCCCCGGGACCTCCCTGCTGGGGTGCACGGGCAGAACACAGCAGCCTGCAAACCCTAAAACTCCCTGCCTTATTGTCTCTGTTGAGTCACTGCATCTAGTCTAGCTTGAAGTTCCTACTTGGGAACCTGTTTAAACAAAAGGAAAAAGTGCTCCTGGATGTCACGTCTGCTGAAATAATGGCAAGAATTATCACTTGATGCATATCTGTGCTAAGTACACCACTCACCTTTTCACTGTGTTCCATGTTTGTTTTTTTTTTTTCTTTTTGAGACACAGTCTCATTCTGTTACCCAAGCTAGAGTGCTGTGGCATCAGCCTAGCTCACAGCAACCTCAAACTCTTGAGTTCAGATGGCCTTCCTGCCTCAGCCTCTTCAATGAATAGCTGGGACTACAGGCACCCGCCACAACACCTAGCTAATTTTTCTATTTTTAATAGAGATGGGGTCTCGCTCTTCCTCAGACTGGTCTGAAACTCCTGAGCTCAAGCAAGCGACCTGCCTTGACCTCCCAGAGTGTTAGGATTACAGGCGTAAGCCATGCGTCCTGCTGCCTACCTTCCAGATTTTAGCTTATCTTCATGTCTTTCTTGGCCTCTCTCTTCCTCAGTCATTTTTTTTTTTTTAGACAGAGTCTCATTATGTCGCCCTTGGTAGAGTGCTGTGGCATCACAGCTCACAGCAACCTCAAACTCTTGGGCTTAACCAGTAGTTCTGAACCTTCCTAATGCCACAATGTATTTTCATTGTTACAAAGGGGTCGCGACCCATAGGTTGAGAACCGCTGGCTTAAGCAATTCTCTTGCCTCGGCCTCCCAGGTAGCTGGGATTACAGGCGCCCACCACAACTCCTGGCTATTTTTATTGTTGTTGCAGTTGTTGTTGTTGTTTAGCAGGCCCAAGCCAGGTTTGAACATGCCAGCCTTGGTATGTGGCCAGTGCCCTAACCACTAACTATGGGCGCCGAGCCTCTCTTCCTCAGTCTTTATTGCTTCCTCTCCCTTCCCCTACTTGTTTCTCCTTTCTTATCCCTCTTCAACTGTCTTTTTTTTTTTTTTTTTTTTTTGTGACAGAGTCTCACTTTGTCGCCCTTGGTAGAATGCTATGTCATTACAGGTCACAGCAACCTCCAACTTTTGGGCTTAAACGATTCTCTTGCCTCAGCTTCCCGAGTACCTGGGACTACAGGCGCCCGCCACAATGCCTGGCCTTATTGTTGCA
>NW_003854718.1:0-2706 GCF_000181295.1 Otolemur garnettii
GATGGCCAGAATATCCAGGTAAGAGGTGATGGTGCAGATGGGAACTTTAGTCTCATGCACTCACACACAAAACACAGCTTCTTCCCATTCCTTCAACCTTTCCTATGCTTTCTTCCCTCTCAGCCAAATACAACCTGACTCCACTGATCACCATGACAAAGACTTTGGTTTAAAATTCATGAATTCCCTGAGAATCCAGCCCAAATCAATGTACTCCAGCCATTCCCAAAGTTCCTGGCAACTGCCAAGATATAGTAACCAAGTAATAACAGTGCCCAGAACCCCTGTACTATGCAAGGACAATTTATTCACAGGCCACTCAATCATGAAAGGCTTTCAGAATCATTCCGTGTCACTATTCACTCACAGTAACAGTCTCTATAACAACTGACAGGCCATGCAGGGTGGCTAATACTTGTAATCCTAGCATTCTGAGAGGTGGGGGAATTGCTTGAGCTCCGAAGTTTGAGACCAGCCTGAGCAAGAGCAAGAGCTCATCTCTAAAAATAACTGGGCATTGTGGCAGGCTCCTGTTGCCTCAACCACTGGGAAAGCTGAAGCAAGAGAATAACTTGAGCAAAAGAGTTGGAGGTTACTATGAGCTGTGACACCATGGCACTCTACCAATGGTGACAAAGTGAGACTCTGATGTCAAAAAAACAAACACAACTCTGTAACAATTGATTGCTCAACATGCCATTTTGTTTTGTTGTTAATTTGAGCTTCAAACTGGGCACCCATAGCTCAATGGTTAATTTCAGCTTCAGAACCACGTGAGGTAGATACATTTAGGTTCATTTTTGCCATTGAAGTTAAATGAGTTGACCAAGATGCTACAGCTGTAACTCAAGCCTGAGTCTGCACATGGCAAAGTGGATGCTTTGTTGTGGTACTGCTAGGTCAGAGCCACTGAGACCCAAAGGTCATGATGATGATACTGAAGGCAATGACAGTTACCACTCCATTTATTAAACTTTATAGTTTCAAAACCATTTACATCTCTTTATGCCTGTGTGTGCTCAGCATTTAGTTCCCAATTATCACACAGTATGTGTAAAAGACATTGGAAAACAAGAAGGAGGAAAGGTGGGAAGAGGTGAGGGGTAAAAACGTACTGAGTTTACTCAACACTGTTCTCGTGATGGGCACACTAAAAACCCTATCCTAAGCCTTGCACAATGTATCCAAGTAACAAAAATATTGTCCACCCCCCCAAAATTTTAAAAACCAATTTTCCATAGATATAGACCATGAAAAGTGACACATATGGTGACTAATTATCCCAGTTACCCAGGGGATTCTCAGAATTAGGACTTTCCATTTTAAAGGTAGAAAAGTCCTAGGTAAATGCAGAAGACTAGTTGTTCACCCTAGAAAGCACCCTAATTTTTTAAACCCTTCTAAGGAAATAAGAATATCAAGAAAGGCTAATGTTGAATGGGCCTTAGATATAAGCCGCTAATTATTATAGTTCTCTATAACCTTTATCTAATTGCATCCTTGCAATGCTATGAGGTAGGCATTGTTCTTACCTTCTTCAAGCAGGTACAGAAAATAAAGCCAGAAAGACGGACCAACTTATTCAACATCACAGCCTAATAAAACTTTATTAGACCCAGAGGGAATGTGTTTTATCACCACATCCAACAATATGACATTAACACAGGACAGGCTAGCAATATCCGCTCACCATCCAATTGCACCAGTTAGAATCCCTCATCTTAGATTTTACATCATAGGTCCTGAAAAAGTCCTCAGTTGATCCCAGCATTTTAATGCTTTCAACAGTCGTGTATGGCAGGTTTAAGTCTACATATTTTCTTTTTTTTATGAGACAGAGTCTCACTCTGTCACCCAGGCTAGAGTACAGTGGTGCAATCACAGTTCACAGAAACCTCACACTCCTGAGCTCAAGTGATCCTCCTATCTCAGCCTCCCCAAAAGCTGGGACTACAAGTGTGTGCCACCACACCTAGACAAGTTTTTTTCTTTTCTTTCTTTTTTTTTTTTTAGACAGAGTCTCATTATGTCATACTTGGCAGAGTGCTGTGGTGTCACAGCTCACAGCAACCTCAAACTCTTGGGCTGAAGCGATTCTCTTGCCTCAGCCTCCCAAGTAGCTGGGACTACAAGTGCCTGACACAACACCCAGCTATTTTTGTTGTTGTTGTTGTTGTTGTTGTCATTGTTGTTTGGCAGGCCCAGCCGGGTTCGAACCTGCCAGCCCCAGTGAATGTGGTCAGTGCCCTAGCCTCTGAACTATAAATGCTGAGTCTAGATAATTTTATTCATTTTCCTTAAAGAAAGGGTCTCACCACATGAAGTCACCTTGTAAAATGAAGAAAATGATGCTCAGAGAAAATAATCCACCCAAAATAGAGAGGGTAATCTACGGTTACAGCTGGGAATATGTTGTCTAAAATTTTCCAGGGCATTAGAAACTCCAGATTTCATTTGATGTGCTAAATCTGCTAGTACTAACAATATTAATAACTACTATCACAATATATTGAAAGCCTACCCTATGCTAGCACTTTGGATTTCTGATCTCATGTTTTATCTGCAATAATACAAAATATGTACATAGTTACAATCCAGAGAAATTGAAGGAGGTGTGTAAATCGCAGAGGATTACACAGTGAGGAAAGACAGAGAAATGATTTCCATTTGATAAGTCACAAAACCCAGCACTCCCAGTGACTGGTG
>NW_003854719.1:0-2706 GCF_000181295.1 Otolemur garnettii
ATATTATTTGCCCTTCAGGGAAGTCATTTTACCTCACTTTTCTCCTGATCTCTTGGGAACCAACTTTCCAATAGACTTTCTCACAAGTTCTCAACCATCTAGTCAAACCATTGGCCACAGCCAGTGAATCAGTATAGACAATTACATCTGGCCTTGTGTTCTAAGC
Source organism: Otolemur garnettii (assembly GCF_000181295.1). Classification (NCBI taxonomy): domain Eukaryota; kingdom Metazoa; phylum Chordata; class Mammalia; order Primates; family Galagidae; genus Otolemur; species Otolemur garnettii. Next base: position 167 of record NW_003854719.1, read on the forward strand.
AAAAACAATCAGGTATACTGCTTGAAATTTTGATATGAGGACAACTGATGACCTAGTACACTGTGGGGTGTGGGGGAAGGGAGCAGGAAAGGGGAAGGAGGGATAGGGTAGAGGTATCACAGGGTGTGACACACCTCTTGGGGACAGGACACAATTATAAGAGGGACTTTACCTAACAAATGCAATCAGTGTAACCTGGTTCTTTGTACCCTCGATGAATCCCCAACAATAAAAAAAAAATTCTGTTCACTGGGTAAATTCTCTTTACATCTGTCCTTCAGTAATATCTCAGATAAAGGCTCTACTGCTTCAGTTGTCTGCGGTTAGATATTGCTGGCATACAGTGCATAGCCATCTAAAAACCAGGTCCAAGAGTCCTCCTTAGTCAAGCGGCAATAAGAAACTTCTCATGAGGCCATGGGTACAGGCTGGGAGATGTAATGTAGCAGGAGTAGAGGTCACAGGCTTTTCCAACCCATTCTTCACGCAACTTACTTTGCCTGGAGCTCTATCCCATATATGTCATTTCCATTTGATCGAGAGTGCTGCCATGCATACTCACTTTTATGACTTAGAGAAACACGTAGCACTCAGGTCATGATGGGAAGCCAAGTTCAAATAGTAACTTGAAGTTCCATAAGCAAAATTTTTATTGAGGTGCAATAGTGAGCCAAAAATTCTTTCTTTCTTTTTTCTTTTTCTTTTTTTTTGGGGGGGCCAGGGCTGAGTTTGAACCCACCACATCTGGCATATGGGGCTGGCACCCTATTCCTTTGAGCCACAGGCACCACCCCAAAAGTTATTTCTTCTGAAAATGAGATTAGTTATCTACAGAGAATAGCAGACATTTCCTTCACATTCCTTAAATTCTATGCTGCAGTTTTTAATAGAGTCTTGCTAAGGGCTCTAACCAACATCTGTGTCATCTATAGATGTGTAAACACCACTGGTTCTGCTGGTTCACATGGCTTAAATTGAAGAGAAGCTTGTATGGCACCTGGACCTATTACAGCACCTTCTCTTGTTTACCTCCACTCAAAAATAACAGCTTTTGGACTAATTCAGTGAGTGGGCCAAAGTAGCACACCCAGTGAAGGGTATCTTTCCTCCAAAGTCCAAAGAGGCCACTCAATGTGTACCTCCTCTGATTTAGTGGGGGCCAGATGCAACCCTTGTTCTTCACCTAGAAGGGATATCTCAACATTCCTCTGCATGCCTGGGACCCCAGAAACTTCACTGAGATAGATGCTTCCTTGAAATTTTCTAGTATTTATTCCTCAGCACCTGGAAAATGTCTTACCAGAATCTCTAGAATAGTAACTATGTCTTATTTATCAGGTCTAATCCCTCATGGAAGGGAAAGGCAATCATGGTTGCCATGGGATAAAGTATGACATGAGGCTGGGAATTTTACATCCCCCTGAGGTGGTGGGACAGTGTAGGTATACTGATGGCCTTCCATGCTGAGAGTAAACTACTCATGATGGTTTTTATAACAGATACACAGAGAAAAAAAATTGTTTTCAGATAAACAGCGTATCGGGTACTATGCATCATGATAAATTGCTCAAGCAACAAAACAACATCTGTACCAGCAGCTGTAATTTGAGTCCCTGCCTAATTAATTATGATAATCCAGTGCCATTGTCCAAGATGTATAAGTTTTCCGCACTGATCGTTTATGTGAGTTGAAGGGGAATATGGTGGTAATCACCACATTATCATCTTCAGAACTTTGATGGCAGTACTAATCTGTGAAATCCCTCCAGAAATATGGTACCATTTCTCTTTTACTATTTTTGTAAATAAAGGCAGTTCAAGGGGCTTCAACTCAGCGTGTGTCACTCTCACTTCACAGGTTGGAAAACCAATGTGGTGATCCTGTCAGTTGCTGAATATATCTATTCCAATTTTGTATTCTATACCTGGGGAAACCAACATACGATGGGTCTTAAAACCCACTGGGTCCACTGGGGGATGGACCTGAGCTAAGATCTATTAATCACCTGACCTCTATAAGCAATTTCTTTGACCAGTAGTCCAGTGTGACAATTTGGATCTCCTAGAATTAGTGCAAATTCAGTACAAGTGTCTAGTAATCACTCCAAAGTGTCTGTTTATCCCTTTTTTAATGGCACAGTCACCCTGGTAAATGAATGGTTGTAGGTCCTATTAGGAAAGGCTGAAAGATTAATGATTAACTTTTTCACAATGTAGTCTAGTGATCTTGGCTGCCTTGATTCAAAGCAGTTAGGTCTGTAAATGGAATCAAGTTGGGACATTTATTGATGAGCCAAAATTCTCTGTGATTTAGTGATCAAAGCTAAACTTCTGTTTACTAGATCTAGAATCTTATGCTTATACACATTAAGTAAGGACTAGTAGATTTCACTTTTTTTTGTTGTTGTTTTGGAACACCTTGATCAAACAACTAGCCAGTTCCATAGTTAACTGCTAACCAGACCATTCTGATTACTGCTATGGCTTTTCTATTCTTGTCTCTTTTAAAGAATGTGTAGAAAAGTATTGAAATAAATATA
>NW_003854720.1:0-2704 GCF_000181295.1 Otolemur garnettii
GATTTTCCTGAGATTTTCCACAATTTTGCCTCTGGTAGGCATTGTGATCTATTCTTGGTGTGTTTTTCACCATATACTATAAAAGAAGAGCTTTTATCAGAATGGGAATATAACGCATGGAGAACCATTTGGACATGCATATTAGCAACTAAAACACATGTTCACAATGTGTGATGACCGATATGGTAACATGACTCTTAGTTTCTGTGATAAATGAGGCACCTTGCTGAAGTGTACCCACTTTGAAAAGTTATGTGCAACCAAATTAACTAAAAACTCTCCACATTTCATTCTAGGATTTTCATCTGCACACAAAATTAGATGTTCCCCAAATGGAAATAGATAGATCTATTGTTCTGAAAAGGGTTAACACAGCAGGCCTTGAGCCTTCTATCTACAAGCCCACTTCCAAGGCTGACACATGCTGGCACGTGGGGCAGTGGATTTTGAGAGGGTTTCTGCCACTCTCTGGTAAGAATGGCTCACTGTGCCTAAATAGTTAAACAATATAGTTGAGACTAAAAACTTGCTTTCCTATGTGTGTCTAAAATTTTGGTAGTCAAAATTCCAGAGACCCAAGATTGGTAGAGAGAGTATATATGACTTGACCCCAATAAAATACCTGACCACCGAGGCTTTGATGCCCTTCCCTAGCAGACACTATTTTATGCATGTCACACATTGTTGTTGGGAGGAGTGTGTCCTATGTGACCCCACTGGGAAAGGGCTCCCAGAAGTTTATGCCTGGTTTCCTCTGAACTTCAATCCATGTGCCTTTTCTTTGTGAAGTTTCCCTTTTCCCGCTTTTACTGTCATACGTGATAGCCGTGAGTCTGACCGGAGGCTGACTCTTGTGAGTGCTTCCAGCTAAATATCAAATTTGAGCTTTATCTTGGAGACCACTAAGTCAGCTATATCTTTGTGTGTTTTTAAAATATTCACATGAAGAATAAATTGCCTACTGTGTGTCAATTGCCTACTATGTGTCAGACATTGTGCTGGCTACTGGAAGATAGAGCAGTGTTCAAAACAGAATAGTCCTCTGCCAAAATGCAAAGAAGTCCTAATTAGTCTCAGCAGAATGCCAGAATGTCATAAACATTGTTCATGCTCAAAGTGTCTACTTTGGCCATCAACAAATGAGAATGGTATCAGCAAATTAACAAGATAATTCCTAAAATACTACCTCACTGGATATGGGTGGAGACTTCCCTGTCCACTTCTGATACCATGTGAACTCCCTCACTCTCCATCCTTTTGGTGCCAATTTATTACCACCAAACTATGTAATTTTGCCTGGATTGTTTTGTAATTGTCTAGTGCTTCAAATGGGCATGTTTCAGATTTTCAGTAAGTTGCGAGCAAACGCAATACCTTTTTTGTGTGTCTGTTTTTCCTAGACTTCAGTCTGCAAAGAGTGTTTCGAAAACATTTGATAATTTTTTAATGAACTGAAACTACTGCCTCAATTTTTACCTTTACACTTTACTTTTTACTTCATAGCCACAAGTTCATATTATATTTTACTTTAGGATTTTTCCAGAAACACTATTATTAGAGGGAAATACTTTCACCTGGGACTTTGTCTAACTTGTGCCTGACTCATAATTACAGGTTTTGGCCATATATGACTTTTGGTCTAGTCCCTGAACCTCCACCAAGCCGTATGTCTTCAATAATACATGCTGGTCAGAGTACTCAATACTTCAACCACATGGCCATGAAAGAGAACCACCAACATTTGGCACAAATGAAAGTGGAGACGAAGTTCATAGACTTAGTCACTCTCACACAGATTTCACAGAACTTACTGGTTCAGAGAAAATGAGGACATTCTATTTCATTGCTCTTGCCCATGTATATCCCCCCTTGATCCAAAAATAATTTCAGAATGAGAGCACAAGGGAGGGCAGTGAGTGGCAGAGGCATTTGGGGAGTGAAGGTCTGGAGAGGGGATCCAGATTTTCAGACACTACTCAAAATGATTTGAAAAAGTCATACACCCAAGTTAAAGGACAAAGTATGCCTTTTACAGTAATAGGATAATCTATTTTTCTACTGTAGGAATCAATGCCTAAACAAAAGATTATGAATTTCAGTTACCACCTTTCTGTTCTAACAATTCCATGTCATTGGGTGAGAAATTAGATGAGCGTAAGTTAGAATCAGACCTACAGATTAATCAGTGCTTTCCTGGGCTACAATTATAAACACATTCTCAGTCCTCAGTCAAAAATACAGTTTTACATTACCTTTTTATTGGCATCATTAAACATTGTTTGGCCTGATAAAATGGATTAATAATATGTCTAGGAATGATGCTGCAAGCACTAAGTACATTGCTTAAGGAATATATCGCTATTAATAATCTTGAATGGTATAGTAGTCATTAATATTTTTTTCCTCTGTGATACTGTCAGAGTATTGTGTACACCATTCAACTACCTATCTTTTACTTGCTTGATCCTGATTTGAAAAATTATTACATTTATTTTTTACAACTTGTCCCAGTATTTATGGATTTAATAAAAATGAAATGGACCTGTTAAAATTTAGAGCTTTCTTCTCTTGGATAAGAAAAATTTTATTCAGAATTCTGAGTGAACTGCTAAGGTATGGTAAAGAGTAGTGCACACAATGTAATAAGTCCTTTGTTTCTGAATTCATTTAAGTATAGTGCACTATTCTAAATTTGTAAGTACAG
>NW_003854721.1:0-711 GCF_000181295.1 Otolemur garnettii
CCGAATGGGTGCAGAGTGGAGGGAGAGGGTAAACTCACACTGAATGGGTGCAGAGTGGAGGGGGAGGGTAAACTCACGCCAAATGGGTGCAGAGTGGAGGGGTAGGGTAAACTCACGCCGAGTGGGTGCAATCCTCATACTCGGGATGAAGGGCACACTTATGATATTGATGTAGAACGGGATAAATGCAATCTATGTCACTGAGATGTGTGTGCCCCATAATACTTTAAAATAAAAAATAAATTACATTAACCTTCAGAAGGCATTTAATTTTCAAATCTAATTCAGTGTAGGAGACACAATATTTGGTGTAATCTTTGTATTTAAATATTTAGATGTTCTATGGCAACCCATTTGCTGAATCAGCCAGAGGCTGCCGATTTGAATGGGTCCTCAACAAAGAAGGCTTTCTGCTATGACGAATATGACGAGAGCACAGATGCAATGTTCTTGAAATATCTATGCCAGGTTGTGATGCTGAATAATGATGTTGCAAACCTTGTAAGAAATCTATGGCGATGTCCCCAAAGCTTGGGCGTGAACATTCTCCTTTTGACAGGCAGCTCTTGCCTTGCTTCTGAGCGCCAATGGAAATGAGATGCCTGACAGGTGCAAGAGGACCATGAGCCTAAACTACATGTTGGAAACTGAGCATGCTCTGATCAACCATGGTGTCAACAGCTGCGTGCTGGGTGGAGTTTCTGTAACCTA
>NW_003854721.1:2086-2703 GCF_000181295.1 Otolemur garnettii
CCTTAAAAGGCACAAAGCTTAGCTTGGTAAGGAAGGTTTAGAACTCTTGCAAATATACATATGGTCAAATTGTAAGCTACAGGACACATGTTAACAGACATCTATTTTATCTTCAGATAATATATGTTAATTAAAACTGCTAAAAAAAGAAAAAACAAGAACTTTTTTCAACCATCCATTATTTTTAAACTCATCTTCTTTTTTACGCATCTCTCTCTGGAGGGTTGGGGGACATGGAACATCACAAAAATGTGAAAATTGCTTGTGCCATCTATTGGTGAAACATGTTGATTTGATTGCACAGAACTATTCCTCTTATCAAACTTCCCACAAGAAAAAGGCTTGCAATTGTTTATTCCCTTGTGATAATTTTACATTTTTGTAGGTATAGTATGCCATTCATATGCTTTAACTCTGAGCTTGATATGCTAGTTCTAAAATAATTAGATGCAATTGAAACATATGTTAATAAAATAAATTACGATATGCATAGTTATCAGTTAGGAAACTGCTATTACTTCTCTGACACTGCTTGCTCACACACATTGATTCAGTTAATTATAGACATACGCATGTTACCTGGGTGGCCAATATTAGCTCTTTGTTGAATTATTTCA
>NW_003854722.1:0-1115 GCF_000181295.1 Otolemur garnettii
ATCTCATGGCTTTGTTCCAGAAACCTAGAAGACTACCTAAAGATTTTCCTGTTGGCATTTGCCCTAACCTGTATGCAGCATATTTACCTCTAATACTAAGAGGATATCTGCACACATACCTCTAATACTAAGTAATTTTTCAGATCATGTAGGACAAATGGCAAGGAAGTTGACTTCATAGCCTGAATATACCACAGAGCCCTTTCTTGTTCTGGCCTTACTCAAAGCTAGTAGCCGCCCAAGATATTCCAAAAGTAGAGTAGGGAAGGATGCATAAGTGTGAAAATTACTGACTATAGAACCCAAAGTAGTCTTTGTTCAAGGAGAAAATATAGTTCTAACACTATAATTTATACTTTACACTGGCTGGAACATGCTAATAAGCTCAAGACACTTGGGTGCCCATTTTTTTGCTGGTGGAGCAACATTCTGAACCATCATTGGTTTACCTCCTATCTTCTCAAGCTAACTTATCTTGCCAAGGCCTTTTATGCACTAACCACCTCCTGCTGAATAGATCAGATTAGCTGTATGTTATAAATAGTGGGTGGGTATGATATTCTGTTAGATGAGCAGCCTATCTATATCTCTTTATGATGTTGTGGTAGAGGGCAAGTAGTCAATATAACCCTCAAGCAAAGCTAGTATACACTGTTGTCCATATCCCCACATAGAAACTGCTTTGTGTCCTCTTTGTCCCCAGTGATAACAAATAATGTGTCTATCAGCTCAATTGCTGCATGTCAATCTGCTCTGGCAAAGACACTATATCTGACACAATGGCTAAAATTATTTTTACAGCTTGCTTGAGTTTGGAATAGGTAGTCTTCTTCAAGATTGATATGATTTTTTGTAGGACTTACAATATTAAAATAAATTGTGATTCATTACCCCTGCACCCTTCAGATTCTTATGGATGCCACTGATTTCTAAATTTACCCTTAGATAAAATGTTGTTTTTCATTTATTTTCATAGATCAGTGAAGGAATCATTTCAAACACTTTTACTTGCAATCTCACAATATCACATCTCTAATCCTACAGGTCTCTGTGAACTAGTGAAGAGTTACTACAATTCTAAGTATATTCATTCCCATCATACATTTGAGAACTGG
>NW_003854722.1:1654-2703 GCF_000181295.1 Otolemur garnettii
AGGGGACTAGGATCCCCATAAGGCCACAGGACCAGCCTATCTGCCCACTAGACCAGTGGCCTCAGAAGCTCTTGTCCCCACCCCCACCATGTGTGTGGCCATCTTGGCCATGGCCTCCAGTGTAGTGAGAAGGGAAGGGCTCCCAAGAGAGAGGAAAGAAGCAACCTTAGCAGAGTGGGCAGCTCTGGAAGGACAGTGAGAATGCACATTTACCAGGGGAGTATTAACCTCCCCAGATGTGTCTCTCCTGGACAAAAGCCAGCCACTTTCTCGACCGGATGTTTTCCTGAAAGTTCGGGTGAAAAACGTGGGTATGCATTGTACATGGCAAAAAGGAGTACTCATAAAAATTCCATAATGTTCTCTTATCCTTACCAAGAAAACAGTCAGTTGGGAAGGATTCTTGTCTTAAGCACCAAATCACTATAGGAAGCAAGAATCTCTTAGACTTTAGGCGCCTTCTTTTACTATCTACATGGTGGCTTTGGCAATTCTACTCTACCTAGTGTGGATTGCCACTTTTTCCAAATTCCAAAATCTTTAAAGTAACACATAAAATTCTGGGATATTCGCCAAGGTATTAAATTCTATTTTGTACTAAAGAGTATCATGTCAAAATACTACTCTTTAAACAAACTTGCATTTCACCATTTCCTGCTGACATACACATCTTGTTCTAGCTCTCTCAGGGTCATCGTATACAAAAGTTATATAACTATAGTCATGTGTCACTTAATGATGGGAATGTGTTCCAAAAACAAGGTGTTTCATCATTGTGCAAACATCACAGTGTGTACCTCCACAGACCAACTACAATCCTAGGCTGCATGGTATAGCCTGCTGCTCCTAGACTACAAACCTATACAGCACGTTACTATACTGAATACTGTGGGCAACTAACTGTAACACAATGGGAAGTGTTCATGTATTTAAATATAATCTAAAGGTAGAAAAGATACAGTAAAAATAAGGTGGCATAATCTTATGGAACCTCTGTCACATATGTGATCTGTTGCTACCTTAAATGTTGTTATATGGTACATGAATCA
>NW_003854723.1:0-1009 GCF_000181295.1 Otolemur garnettii
TTTATGTAGATAGGCAAATTAAACTAAGAAGCAGTTTACTACACCAAAAAGAGTATAGATATTGAGTCATAGAGATATCAGTTTGAACAGGTTCATAAAATCCTACACTATATAGCTTGGGTAGGTTGTTTGAGCTCTCTGTATATATTATATATCTGTATCTATATGGTTTCCTCATATATAAGTAATGGGTTGGCTTGGTCCTAGATCCATCATCGGTGCTCTGTAAATATAAGCTATTATTTTTGTATTCAAGTTTAGAGAAGGATTGAATAACAAGACAGAGAGGTGTTTAGTTATTGAGTAGATGAAAGCAAGAGCTTGAGTGGATATGCATTATAATTGAGAGTATACTCAAACAATGAATAAGAAGTACAGGGTGGCCATGAAGTTCATGTGCAATGGCCACACTGTATTTTTAGTAAGAGTAGATATATTAAGTAATCAAAACCAGACATAATGAACAATCATAATTTTTGTATGTTTTCACCCAATTTCAAAGTGTGTAGTGATTCTATTATTGTAATTACCTTGATGCTTCAGAGAACCTTGGGGGACATCTACTTCCTGGCACTCATTTAGCTCGTTGGTGACCAAGAATAAATTTGAGCAATGGCACATCACTACCTATTTGCTATCCTGAGAGATCTGTGTAGGGTCTTGAAGCAAAAACTGTGCTGAAGTCTGGTCTTGGTGAGAATTTTCATATAGTTAAAATGACCTATATGATGAATGAATAGGATAGTTCCACTCAGGTGATAACACAGCTGCTCTTTAAACATTGCACAGAAGGCTTACTTGGATCACTGTATCTCTAGTCGCTGGGAAAATGTTCAAGAAAAATGGCTGCTGGAGAAATTAGGGTCATACATTATAGGGATTATGATCTGATTTTCAACCTCAGAGGTACATACTTGTTCTCACATAGGTCTTGCTATCCTTACATGTGCTCAGGAAAGCAACTTTCTTGACTCTGTCATGTTCAGGGATTTCTTTGCAGGTTTACTTC
>NW_003854723.1:1644-2703 GCF_000181295.1 Otolemur garnettii
AATTTCTCATGGAATCTGGGTTTGAAAGAGATGTTTCTGAAGATGTGAAGCGCAAAGTAAGTCTGCAAGTCACAAACACAATGGGAGAATGGCAGGTTTCTAAACATTCTTACATGTAAGAAATCAAATGTTTAGCAGTGAGAGTAAGCTTAAATTCTCTATTGTTTACCTTCAAACAGCAATTTCTGCACTGTGTTTGGTAAAGCTCTGATTTGCTGCTTGACTTGATTGAGTTGGTAAAATGTACCAACTTTCTCCTCAATAAGAAAGGCATGCGCAGCATTAAGCAGCATGTCTCCAAATTTTTAATAGGAAGAATCATTTTTTCTAGAATTATTATCTTGTGGGTGTATGCCTGCTAACTAGCCCTTTGTACTTCAATTTCAACAGTTTTAGGTGTAAACCTCTAAAGAAAACAGTATGGAGATTCTTCAAAATCTAAAAGTAGACCTGCCATTTGATCCAGCAATTTGGATATTGACTTGAAGGAAAAGAAGACTTCTCATCAAAAAGACACCTGCACTCCAATGTTTATTATAGCACAATTCACAACTGAAAAGATATGGAATAAATCCAAGTGCCCATCAATTCATGATTAATAAAATGTGGTATATGTATATTATGGACTACTATCCAGATTTTAAGATGAATTAATACCTTTTACAACAATCTGGATGGAACTGGAGACTATTCTACTGAGTGAAGTATCTCGAAAAGGGAAACACAAACCCCACATGTACTCACCATTAAATTGGCATGAACAAATGAGCACACATGTACACAGAGGGAAGTAAAGCGCAGTGGAAATCAAATGGGTAGGAGAGAAAAGGGGAGAGGAAAAAACCTACCTGATGGGTACTATGAACACTATTAGAATGATGGGGACACCTACCACCAGTACTCAAGCCCTACAAAAGTGATCCATGTAACTTAAAATATTTGTACGCCCCTAATATTTTGAAGCAATAATAAAAGCAATGAATCTGTTTGTTTTTGAAAGGCTAAACTTTCACATTAAAGCTGGGCCCTTGTGGGTGGCATATTTTCATAGCATCCTCA
>NW_003854724.1:0-710 GCF_000181295.1 Otolemur garnettii
TTGCTGTGAGCTATGATGCCATAGCACTCTACCCAGGGGGATAGCTTGAGGCTCTGTCTCAAAAAAAAAAAAAAGAAAAAGGTGGATTTTATTTTCTACCTGAATATCCAGAATGCAGGCCTCAGGAGATAATAAAATCAAACGGGCACATCTCTGCCTTTCTTCTCTTCCTCTGTTTCCCCAATCTTGTTTTCATATTTAGTGTCCAAATAATTTTCCTCCTCTATATGTTAAGAGATTTATTAAGTATGCATATCTTTTTGAAGTTCTTTGGGTAGCTTCTTGTGAATTCCAACACAAACAAGGGTTCCCAACCCCAGACCGTGGACTGGTACCACTCCTTGGCCTGTTAGGAACCCGGGCCGCAGAGCATCATAGCCTAAGCTCTGCCTCCTGTCCCATCTTCCTTTCACCACACACCCTTCCCTGTCTGTGGTTAAATCGTCTTCCATGAAACCAGTCCCTGGTGCCAAAATAAACAAAGGGAATGTGTGTGTCTGTATTATAAATACAAAAATTCAAAGTGATAGCTTTTATACTAACAATTTAAAACTATTTAGAACTTCAGTAAAACAGGGAAAGAATGTTACTTTGGAAATGGCCAAAGGATGGCATGATTTTTTTCTTTTTTTTTGGTCGGGGCCAGGTTTGAACCCACCACCTCCAGTATTTGAGGCCAGCACCCTACTCCTTTCAGCCACAGGTGCTGC
>NW_003854724.1:2339-2702 GCF_000181295.1 Otolemur garnettii
ACACACACACACACACGCTCTGGGGCACGGCTGCCGTAGCCCTGGGACCTGTTGTAGCCATCTTCTATCATCCACACAAATCATCAGTGTGGTCATCTATGGGTAATCCACATTGTCAGCAACTTCTGCCCAAAACTTTGAAAATGAGTATAGTTTTGCTCAAGATTCCCAAGTGTCCCTTTTCATCTAATTTCTGTTTGTCATTCCCCCACTTTACATTGATTCACTGCTGGTTGTCACTGTGATCTCCATGAAGGCAGAGACCTCATCTTTCTGGTCCTTGCTGTATCCCTAGAGCCCAGCCCAGTGATGGGCTTATGGTAGATCCTCAGTAAATATCGTTGAAAAAGTGAATTATGGTGG
>NW_003854725.1:0-1134 GCF_000181295.1 Otolemur garnettii
TGACTTATTCTCACATAAATTGGATTTAATTTTAATTTTGACCAAAGTACATTACTTAAACATTAATTTTTTTTTTTTTTTTAAAGACAGAGTCTCACTTTATTGTCCTTGGTAGAGTGCCGTTGAGTCACAGATCACAGCAACCTCCAGCTCCTGGGCTTAGGTGATTCTCCTGCCTCAGCCTCCTGAGTAGCTGGGACCACAGGCATCCACCACACACCTCGTTATTTTTTTGTTGTGGTTTGGCCGGGTCTGGGTTTGAACCTGCCACCCTGGATATATGGGGCCGGCGTCCTACTCACTGAGCCACAGCGCCACCCCTAAACATTAATTTTTAATTCAATTTGTTAATACGTTGTTTAGGATATTGCATCCTCATTTATAAGTGAAATATGTTCATAATTTCCCCTTATTTTTTTATTTTTTATTTATATTTTTTTGAGACAGAGCCTCAAGCTGTCCCCTTGGGTAGAGTGCCGTGGCCTCACAGCTCACAGCAACCTCCAACTCCTGGGCTCAAGCGAGTCTTCTGCCTCCGCCTCCCAAGTAGCTGGGACCACAGGCACCCACCACAACGCCCGGCTATTTTTTGGTTGCAGCCATCATTGTTGTTTGGCAGGCCCTGGCTAGATTCAAACCTGCCACCTTAGGTGTATGTGGCTGGCACCTTAGCCACTTGAGCTACAGGCGCCAAGCCAATTTCCCCTTTATAATAATATATTTTTTCCAAATTTATTTATTTAATTTATTTATTTATTTGCAGTTTTTGGTTGTGCTGGGTTTGAATCCGCCACCTCCGGTACATGGGTCCAGCATCCTACTTCTTGAGCCACAGGTGGCGCCCTTTTTTCCAATTTTAGTATCAGGTGTATCCAGATGAAGTAGAATGATTTGAAGTATTTCTTCTTTTTCTACTGTCTATAAGATTTAGCATGATCTGTTTTTTGAAATTATCTTTTATTTTTATTTAGATATATTAGTTGGCTATTTTTTGAGACTTTGGAAAAAAAATAAGTTAACTGATGACTCCACACTGTACCTCAGAGTCAAAACATTCTATAATAGACATACTCTTATTTGACAATGTGAATGTTACTTTTTTGCATTATTATTATTATTATTGCTCAATATTTT
>NW_003854725.1:1660-2702 GCF_000181295.1 Otolemur garnettii
ATCCACTCAAAGAATGCTTTTCTGACATTTCCACACCAAAGCTTATGCTTTAGGAGACTCCACGTGTCTGCATTAGAGCCCAAGACAAGCTGAGGGCCTGTGCTTCACAATGCGAGGGTCACAATTCCACCTCTCTCTGCAGGTGCAGACAGGAAGCATCACGGAGGTCTGGCCGGCCACCTCGCCTCCTGATGTCTGTGGTTTCCTATGTGGAACACAAAGCCACCACATCACACAAGCCTTTTCCTTTTCCCCAGGTATCTACAGCAAGTATGGCAAGAAGTTAGTTCCTTAATGCATTTAGAGAAGAGAAAGAAAAGTGAAGTTAAAAAAAAGAGAAAAAGTGGATATTATTCAAGCTCAGAAGATTTTTGACTTTGGTGAGGTTGTAATATAAACAGTGTAGGGGAAATGGAATTTAAAAGCAATTTAAGTGTTGGAAAGCAGGGAGCACTTCCATGAGTCTACTTTTAGAGCATATCCCAATACCAGTTCCTTGTTTTAGAGCAAATCAAAAGCCTTCCATTACAAGTCCCTTAGCCAACCCAGTCCATTTTAGCTTAAGGTTTGTAGTATATCTTTTCCCAAGCCAACAAAACAAAGCAAAACAACAAAATAACATTTTAAAAAATCTCACCAAATGGACATTTTATTATGCATATATCTATTCCCAAGCTAATTTGTTTTCTTCTTGCCCTATTACAAAATTAAACAAGTTAAATTCTTCCAGGTTCCATGTATGAAATACTTTCTAGTAGATATGAATGTTGTAAACATAAAAAAAGAAACTATATAAAAATGATGTATAAGTAGGCTGGGCATGTTCGTTGGCTCATACCTATAATCTGAACACTCTGGGAGGCTGAGGGGGGTGGATTGCCTAAACTCAGGAGTTTGAGACCAGCCAGAGCAAGAGCAAGACCCAGTCTCTAAAAAATAGCCAGACAATGTGGCATGGTGCCTGTAGTCCCAGCTACTTGGGAGGCTGAGGCAAGAGGATCACTTGAGTCCAAGAGTTTGAGATTGCTGTGAGCTGTGATGC
>NW_003854726.1:0-2701 GCF_000181295.1 Otolemur garnettii
TGAAAGAGAATTTTCTAGACATGCCAAGAGATTCTGAAATTCAGATAGCAGATAGTTTCAGAACCCCAGCATGACTCAACCCGAACAAGACATCCCCCAGGCACATCATAATTAACTTCACTAAAGTTAAGATGAAAGAGAAAATTCTGAAAGCAGTTGGACGTAACAAAACCATAACCTAGAAGGGGAAGAGTATTATGATGACCGCAGATCTTCCTGCTGAAATCTTTCAGGCTAGAAGAGGATGGTCAGCAACTTTTAATTTCCTAAAACAAAACAACTTCCAACCCAGAATCTTATATCCAGCTAAACTGAGTTTCATCTATGATGGAGAAATTAAATACTTTAATGACATCCACATGTTGAAGAAATTTGCAAAAACTAAACCAGCTCTGCAGGAAATTCTCAAACCTATCCTCCATAATGACCATTGCAATCCCCCATTACAAAAATAAACTCACTCAGAAACTTTTGATCAAATTCCAACTTCCACAGTGGCAAAAGGATTAAAAATGTCTACTGGACTTTCGAGGAATTCAAGGACAAATATCTCACTATGCAAGATTCTTTACCTTCTTCTGCCACATGTCTACAATCTTTGTAGAGAACTGTAGAGTGGAGTTCATAAACGGGGCTCCCACACCTGGGACTAAAGGAAGCTCAGTTCTAGGCATTTAGTTCCAAAGGCAAAGATTTTGGTATCCCAAAGCCCCTCTAATTTGACCAGCCTTTCTTTATGTTCCTCTGAATAGTGCATTTCGTCCTTTAAAATACTGCCTTTGGGAATACGCAGGCTGCCATGATAGACTATGTTCCTTCTCAAAATATCTTACAGTCCTGTTTGTGACTGTTTAGTTAGACCACATTCTTACAAATTATGTCATCATGATTCACTGAAAGTTGGGGGTGTTGCTTTTGGGGGATGGATCTCCTCAGTGCCAAAATGCACCTGTATCTACCCGGGGGCTAATTAGCCTAAGTTGCCAACATTCTTCAGTGAATGCCTTTTCACAAACTCATCAACATAAGCAATGCACCAGAACAAGCAGTAGCATAGTAGCAGCAGTCAGGGAGGGCCTTAGATGCGAACATGTGACTAACCCCATGGATATACTTGCTAGAAGATAGTGGTTAATTAATAAATGGTAGCATAAAAGACAACTATGGTAAATGTCATTGATACATGTGAAGTGAAATTGATGATACCTATTAAGTGAAAAACATGACAAAAAATTAAGTAGATAATGTAATTATGACCTTTTATAGTTTTAATTATGCTCCACAGGAAGATTAGAAGACATCCAAAATGTTAATGTGCATATGTAAGTGGTTTGATGAAAGTGATTCTTCTACCATTCTGTATTTTGAAAATTTGCTACAATAAATAGGTAATGTTTTTGAAGAGAAGAAAATTCTAGTTTATCTGGCATAGGTCATAACTGCACATCCAGTTGCAGGCAAACTGCAATTTGCCTGCTCTACTGAAGGCTCCTAAAGAAAAAGCACACGTGACACACATTTTGGTTCCTCTACACATTTTCAGGCCTTCAGGTCTCGTGTATCTTGGCAATCCTGTTTCCCTACTAAGCTTTCTCTCTCATTCTCTCGAAAGAGCTACATCAAATCTTCTCTCAATTCTTTTCCCCTAAATTGCCTCCAGCCGACCGGGGCCCTGCTCAGTTCTACAACTACTCCCTCCCTCTCCTGTGGTGGCAGCCTCTTTCTTCTGCCATAACTCTTCAGATTTGTATCCTAACAGGTTCCTTTGGCATGTGAACACTTCCTCTCCTTTTTCAGAGAACATTCATCCAACTGTAGACTTATGATTTTGTCTCCAACATCTTGCTTTCTAATGAATCCTCAGTATACATAAAACAGCAAAATAATTTTGTGCTCCATCATGTAGCCCTAGAGTCAGAAAAGGTCCATCAACATGGTGAGTCCCCAGGACCCATACTGTGCCATTTGGTCCAGGCCTGTCATCTCACAGGGGACTATCCATGTCTCCAGAACATAAAGATTCACTGTTTCCTTTGTGAGAAATGCTGACCTCATGGAAACATTCCTTACTGACTTCTCACATCTACAGTCTGAGGCCTGGAGAGTTATTCTACACCACCACACAGCTGACCATAATCCCTCGTGCTCTCAAGCATGTCCCCATCATTTCTATAGGTACTGGAGATAATGACATTGAGAACCTCTACCTAGGCTAGAGAATGGCCTAATTTGGAAGGGTCAGTCAGACCTGATACCTATGTCCCAATGGATCACAGGGGAATATGACACATTATAGAAAGAGAATTATGATTACATTTTAAGAACTACAATTGCCGTTTATTGATTGCTCACACTGTGTTAAGGAATTTACAGACATAATATCCATGATGTCACAGGGAAGCATTGTCTATGCCCACAGATCAGTTAGCAGAAGCTCAGAGCAAGTGAATGCTTTTCCCAACATCCCATAGCCATTGGGGATGTGACTAGGATGCAAACTGAGGTCTACCTACAGCAGAACCCACATCCACTCCTAGGATGCGTTACCTTCCACTCTATGGGGTCCCTAAAAGCTCCAGTCACTTTACTGCCTTCTCAGACCTGGGGCCCCCAAACTCCAGAAGTCAACCCAATCACTCCTCTCAGGTGACGTCCCATTTTGGGGCAGAAACTCTCACATGCTCTCAGTCAAAGCTGAGCT
>NW_003854727.1:0-293 GCF_000181295.1 Otolemur garnettii
ATTTAAAATGCACTACCAAGCTCAGATCCTGCAAGTGTCACTACTAAAATACAAACCTGTCATCCACCTGTAACAGCAACTTTGTCTGCTACATGAGTTAACGCTTTAAATGCTGTCCTCTGGATCAGTTCTGCTTGAAACAAAATTCAGCCAGAAATGATACAGACGTGATTCAAGAAAGTTGGATTCGTCACAAACTGAGAGCATGATGTTTTGGTCCCATCAGACAGTCCATTTCCCAAGGTAGAATTTGAAGGAGTAGATTTTGAAGGTTTTGTTGCAATGGATGATGA
>NW_003854727.1:1450-2701 GCF_000181295.1 Otolemur garnettii
AAAAAAAAAAAAAAAATACAGAAATACAGCAAATAAGAAAGAAATCTAAAAAGAAGATTAAACTCACAGACAAATCAAAACCAAACTAAAACAAACCAAAAAGTATCTTAAAACATTTAAAGCCCTCAAAACTTATATAGCTTTCTAACAGAAAGAGGGACCCTAGGAAGAATAGCTAATTCCCTACTCAGATCCTCTCATTTCCTTGTATAGCAAGTATTCCTCGATTTGTAAGCAAGTTAAACTAGTGTATCGGTAAATAAGCCATTAGTAAAAAAAAACTATACATAAAAATTCATGGGGCTAAATCCATGAAACTGAAATTTCACATGGATTAGACTGCCAACAAGCAAGACTTTTCCTTTTACCTTTCAATGCTATTTACTCAGTATTTTTTTACATAAATGTAAAGTTTCATTATTCATAGTATTAAAAGTCCTGGGGTAGGGGAACAGCCTTTACCAGTGCTTTCACTCTTCTCTGAATGCCCAAACAACCGTGCCATCAGTAATTTGTGTTGTTATGCCTGAAGATACACAGAAATACCTTCCTTTAATAAAATTATCTTCTACAAAAGTTTTAATTCTTTGCTCAGTCTGTTTGCAAGCTGCTGAACCAAGACCAATTTGAATACAGTCTGGACAGTAAATAGAAGCTCTTGATGTCATAAAAAAGACCTAAAAGAGCCTAAAAGTAGTTGTTAGAAGGAAGAAAGGGGGGGCTTACTTCTTGATACAGTTGGTCATGAGAAGATGGACATCTTGTCTTTCATCTAACAGCAGCATTGCCACATACAAAAACTAAAATTAAAGAAACTCTCTCAGAAGTCTATCCAGAGTCAACATATAAAAGAATCATGCCAAACATCTAGAATGTACCGCTCATTACATCAAGGATTTCTGCCCGTTTTCTCCACTATCCAAACAAAACGAGTACTTGCAAACAGCTCCTGGCATGTAGCAGGCATTCAATAAATATTTGTTGGAAAAATGAATCAAGTTCATAATTTCTTTATTATTATTTCTTTAAAGGCCCCAAACCAAAATTCTCCCAAAATTAAGTTCACGGACTCATTTTTGTATTTAAATGCTACACTTTACCAAATCATAATTGTCATTTTGAAATTTTCCATTGCCCATTGGAAAAATTTAAAGTAAGGCATTATTTACCACAGAAAAGTACAAATTTTAAATTTCCACTAATTTGATAGCCTACCTCTCCCTGTTTCTACTTTATGTCAAATACAGAAAT
>NW_003854728.1:0-2697 GCF_000181295.1 Otolemur garnettii
TTGAGGGTACAAGAAACCAGGTTACACTGATTGCATTTGTTAGGTAAAAACCCTCTTACAATATGTCTTGCCCCCAAAAGGTGTGGCACACACCAAGACCCCACCTCCTTGAAGATTCTAGTATTTATTTTCTATAAATGAATATTTATAAGTTATTAATACCATGCTATGAATCTGTCCCAAGATAACCATGAAATTCCTTCCAGGAAAGGAAGCACAGCAGTATTTATATTAGCAATTTTTTCAGAGTGGTTTGGAAGAGTCTCTTTTAAATGGAGAAAAATAATTTTATTTGTGAAATATAAACAAATTATTACCATATTTGTAGGAGGGATTGACTTTTTCAAAGGCAACTTAAATGTGGGCAGTCTGTTGCACTATTATGTACTATTTTAATCCTCTGAGCTTGTTTACATGGCAGCTTTTAAGATATTTTGCCCTCTGGAGAATAAATTCAGAAGTAGGCACAAATTGTCATGGGCACAAATCAACCTTTCAACAGTACTATATCCAAACTCTAGTAGCAACAGACAAATCGAAACTTCCTACAGTCATTTCTTACTGGGGCAAGGTGACATGGTGCCATATGTGCATGTCAACTTAGCACCTACATCATAATGCCATGATGATGTTACTGAAGTCAACTCAATAACCAGGATATGCCAAAATTGGCACTGCTGTCATTCTTACACTGAAAAAAGTTCCCCCAAAATCTAAGGTATGGGGATGGATAGTCTTTGTTTGCTGAAGCCTGCAAAACTGTTCTGAAGCATTTCACATGGATCGACTGAGTTCTTGTCATAGTTCTATGAGACAAAGAAATCATATTTTTCTTGTATATTTTTAAATGGGCATATATAAATTTAACTTTTGTTATTGAGTTTAAACATTTGAGAAAAGGTTAAGTCTGAAAGTAATTCTAGGAAGAATCTTTTAATAAACCACAGCCTTCTGACAAAAAAATATCATTCCTGATTTGTATAAAATCTTATTCAGTTTGTTCAAATGTGAATGTACCTATATTTCCATTAGGTGAATCCCATTTTAGATAATAGTAGAGGTTCATGTACTTTCTCAAGGTCACAAAGGTATCAGTTGCAAAATAGATTATATCTCAGAGAGCCAAACTCACCATCCTCCCCTTAGTCTACTGGACCATACTACTTCTGTGACTGAACTGAAAATAGAGCACAATAAAAGATCACCATAAAAGTTTCATTCTACCATTCACTACTTCATGGACTGCCTTTACAAGTACAATACTAAAAAATTGATTTGGTATTCACCTTAGATATTTTCATTGCAATGAAGCAGCATAGTATCTATGTGATGAAAAGGCAAACTCTTATTCATAGACCATATCAATGTATATATTTTCAGAGTAATCATTTAAAGCAGTGGTTCTCAACCTTCCTAATGCCACAGGTCCTTTAATACAGTCATGACTCACAAGTTGAGAACCGCTGATCTAAAGAGTAGCAGGCTATTAGGATGCAAGGTAAGTACAATAGATAAATTTGCTTTTAAAAAGTCTTCCATACTTTCAGAGTAAGTCTATTCTTGGTCCTTCTTTGGGTCACAGTTCTTCAGAAACTCTTTATGATCTGAGTACTCTAGATATGAAAGTTTAATTTAAAATCATAGAATGTGTGATGATTATAGAGAGCCAAAAGTAGAAAAGCTAAAGACCACTGAGAGATCTCAGCAGCCAGCCCCTATATTCCTTCAATAGAACCATGAGCCTTTGCAGATTATTGAAGGGCAGGATTTAGCTCCCTGAGCCACAGATAATTTTACTAGTGATAAATATCCAACTAGCCATGGATACCTAACTCTAACTGGGCCAAAGACATTCTCTCTCTTGGAATTCTGGAACCGGGTCTCAGAGATTCTTGTTAGAATCCGTTGGTCAAGGTAACTAGCCAGGGGACAAATAGGTAGAACAATAGAGGGCTGGAATAAGACAGTTATCACAAAGAGAGCAATGAAGCCCATAAGCAAGGAAAAGATTGTTTCAAGTAACTTCAAGCCAGAGAGGCAAAAGTACAGACAGAGATGAGGCAGGCAGACGAAGCTCCTGACTATCTAGGAGAGTTTCAATTCTCGGTATCTTGAAATACCTAAAATTTGGAATGTGAGACCCTAGTATTTTTTTAAGTGGGCTGGAGTGTTTTATAATTATTCTGTCAAAAAAAACTTAATTACTAATTAGGACTCAGTCCTAAAACACAAAAACAATTTATTAAAAACATTTACATTGTCAGAAAAGTGAACCTAGAATGCATCAAGTCCTTTTATTATCCAATTTAGAATTCCTGAAGAGTGATTCACTGATATGGCCACTTCTCTCATGAACATGTAAAGTAGATACCATTCCTATACAAATGAAAATACATACCAACTTCGAGCTCCTCCTAGCCATGAACACTGCTGATGACAAAGGGCTATCTTCAAGGTGAGGAGCAGAGTTCCCAGTATTCCAAAATTGGGGCTTAAAAAGTAATATTATAGAGCCATATGGCGGACTACAGCCAGCTTTTTACGGAAGCTCTCGTCCAGAAGGAGGCTTAAAGGACAGAAGTTTAGCAAGTTAGCTGATGGTTTGGAGCAGAGGCAAGAGAGAAGATTGAAGAGCGCACTTCAACCTTCCTGAGGTGAGCTGTGACCTCAAAAATACAACCAAAAGGTACAAAATCC
>NW_003854729.1:0-2697 GCF_000181295.1 Otolemur garnettii
CTTACTCTTTCTATTTGTCTTTTATAATTTTAAGGAAGGTCTAGGAGTTAGTCGGGCAGAGGAACTATGACAACACAAATTAAAAAAAAAAAAAAACAATGGTACCTTGGGATAGGAGTAGTAACAGAGATCACTAAAAAACCACTCCATATGCAGGGGTCCTCAAAACTTTTTAAACAGGGGGCCAGTTCACTGTCCCTCAGACCGCTGGAGGGCCGGACTGTGGGCCCCGGGACAAATCGGCTGCTAAGCAAGACAGGCAGCAACAGCAAAAACACCTGGCGGGCTGGATAAATGTCCTAGGCAGGCGGCAGTTTGAGGATGCCTGTTCTAGAGCAAGAGTTAGCACACGGCAGCCTGCGGGCCACATCTGGCTTGCTGCCTGGTTTTGTATGGCCAGCGATCTAAGAATGGTTTTTATATTTTCAAGCAGTTGAAAAAAAAAAGAAAAAGAAAACTATTTCATAATGTAAAAAATATATGAAAGTCAAATTTCAGTGTTCATAAAGTTTTACTACAACACAACCATGCTCATTTTTTTAAGTACATCTATGGCTATTTTCAAACACAACAGCCTAGTGGATGTGGCAGAGACCACATTGCCCACAAACCCTAAAATGTGTGCTATATGGCTGGTTGTAGTGAAAGTTTGCCATTCCCTGCTCTTGAGATTTAAGTATGGCAGGGAGTAGTAGACAATGAGGTTGGGGAGGAACAGAGGGGGAAGAAGAGCCTGATATTAAGGACCTGGACTTGATCCTCAAGTCTAAGTGATAAGGGGCCACATTTTTAGAATGAAAGCTTTTGTTCTAAAGAGTTCATGTGGATTCCAGTGCAAAGATATATTTAAAAGGATGAAAACCTTTATGGAGAAAGAGGTATAGCATGACATAAGGACAATGTAAAAATTCAGGCTAAAAAGTAAGACTCTAGCACTCCCTAACCTCCTGCACTGCCAAATTGTCCTCCATCCACTTATCTCACATGGTACATATTTTATTTACCTACTTATTGTCTGACTCCTCCCATTCAAATCTAAGCCCCAAGATTGGAAGGGATTTTCGTAGTTTTATTTTTGCAGTATTCTTTGCTTAGAGTAGTGCTAGACTCAGAGGAAGCATTCAGTAAATATTTGTTGAATGAACTGAATTAAGGTTTTTCTCCAGCATTAGACTGAAAAAATTGTGACAGTAGGGCCTGTTCAGTGTTGCTCCCTATCGTTTCCTTAAAAAATACTTGTGGAAGGAATGCACAAAGATCATCATCTGAAAAGAAAACTTTTATTTTCAAGTCTCCTGTCTTTAATTCTTTAATATCATTATTTCTTAATAGGCCTGCCATGGATGAACTAGTGATAAACAGAGAAGAACGTCCCTCTAAACTCTCTTCAACTTGTTTCAAGTAATCTTCCTGGGCTCCTGTTACTGTCCAACTGGGGAGCTGACCCTAGTTCGATGTTAAGTCCTTAAAATTAGCACCTGGAGGCCCACTGTCACATGTTTCCCAAGCTTTCCTCGCAAACATGATGCAAAAGTAAAACTAACACAACAAACAGGGTGGGGATAGCACACTAACGACAATTCGGAAGCCGCGCGCCGAGATGGTGGGTGGGCTGCCGCGGACCTCCAGATTTCCGGGCAGGGCCCCCGGAGGCTGACCAGGTGAGGTCGGCCCTCCCTCCCGGGCTGGCACACTCACAAACCCGGACGGCACAGGCCCGACAGGGGCACAACGGCCTCGCGAAGTCCACCCGAGCTCTCCACGCCCCCAAGCCCCTCGCCACCCCCAAAGGAACCCCTGTCCAGCTCCCACTCGCCCGCTCACCTTCAGCACCTCCGAGTCCATGGCTCCCCCAGGCCGGACCGCAGGGATCACGGCGGCCCGCTGGCCTCAGATCAGCCAAAGACCCAGGGGCGCGGGACCCGGCCGAGGCCCCAGCTGCGCCAGCGCTCAGGGAGCGACGGCAGGGGCGGGGCGGGGCCGCGCCGCCATTGGCTGCCGGAGGAAGGGGGCGGGCCCTTGCGGCAGGGATTGCGGGGAGCGCTGAGCCCGCGCGGGCGGGCCCCCGGAGGGGGGACTGAGAGGTCGACAAGGAAGGAGCCGAGGACCGGGTTTAGGGGGCGAAGCAGGATGGTGGGCGAAGCAGGATGGGCCGCGACCCAACTATGGAGCTGGGAAGGAAAGTCACCTGGGAAAGTGGTTCTCGGAAGACAGTGGGTGGGCGGGCCGAGGATGTAGAATTAGGGAAAATAGGAAACGGAGGAGGAAGTAGGAAGAAGGGCAAGTCGGTATCCCCTCACTGGCTGTAAAAAAAGGCACCATTTTCTGCACGTTTGTGCAGAGGCCGATTTCCCGCAATGCGGATAGACTTGACCAGCGTGAGGAAAAGCGATAACTTTCCCGTGTGGCGGTTGTGTTGTGGCCACAAGGTGGCGCAAAAAAATCATCAATTACAGAAATACGACGAACTTTTTAGGCCCATTTTATTGTCAGGGATTGCTGCAGTCTCTTTGTATTTTGTTAGAAGGTTTATTAGCTCGCTTTGTTGTTGTTTTACCAGCCCTGCTAAGAGGGACAAATAAGTTACACTTTCTTTTTTATGAGTGCGTATTTTTAATAATGGTGTTGATTTCAAGTAAAGAATAAAATTAATCTCAATGCAAACTTTTATGTTCGCACTTGTCAGTCAACTCTGTC
>NW_003854730.1:0-2697 GCF_000181295.1 Otolemur garnettii
TATGGCTAAGAGGAGTGAGAGTTATAAGAAATACCTGTAATGGAACACCTTGGTGAAAAGGGCATGGAGAGACATTTGGTTCTAACAAGCATGAGAGAGCTCGCGAGATGAGAGCATTGGTGAATCGGCAGTCTCTACACCTGTGGTGTTAAGAAGCATGAGCTCAGCCTTATATTAGGCTGGAGGAGAAGGCAGTCGGGAGCATGCGCATTCTATCACGGGCATGCTCACTCTCTGTCTCCTCTCCTGCCTGCAGAACGCCAGCATGGCGTCTCTGCTGAAGATTACCAAGCTCTGCTAAAGACTAAGAGCTATCTGTTCTAAGAAGACCTTTACTCTCTCTAAGATACTCTGTCTCTCTCTCTCTCTCTCTCCAGCTAAAGTAGATAGCCCTCAAGCACCTAAGAGAAACTGTTCCTGAGCAAGGTAGTTTAGTGGTCCGTGTCCAGAACTGACCTAAGCTGGGCACGGGACCTGGCCAGTTCTGGGCCCTGACAAGTGGTGTCAGAAGCGGGATAGTGAACGCCACTGACAAATGGTGCTCTGAGCAGGATTCAGTAAATGTGGACCAAGAGGGAAATAAGCTTTAGCAAAACAAGAAGAAAAGAGAAATAGAAAAACTTAAAGGGAAAAGAAATATCTAAAACAGCCAACAGCAGGCCTTTTTCATTGGGTTTTTCCTCTTCTTTCCTGTGTTTTCTTTCCAAATTCTACTTCTGTGGGGGGAAAAAGCTGGTAAAATCCTTCAGCCTCTTCCATGAAGCAAAGCGGCTAGAGGAAAAACAGGAAAAAGCCTCTAAATAAGAGGGAAAGAGAAAAGCTAGACCTAGGAGATAAGAACCTTTAGTAAACAAGCCTTTAGCCTCAGGGGTGAGAAAAGCCTTGGTAAAAGAGAAAAAGTTCAGGAATAGGTTGCATGAGTTTATTAAGTTAGGGAAGAGAACTTCTAACTGCCTTCCCCTAATACCTTCGCCCAATGCCAGCAGGAAGTAGCTTTTGAGAGACCGACGCCCCGATTCCCTTTTTGGCAGTTAAGAGTTCTGTTTAAAAAAAAAACTGAGGTAGATTGAGGCTGGTGAAGAAATAGTGGAAGTAAAGTTTTGTAAAACAAGACTCCAGAGTAAAAAACAGCTAAAGAACTCCTGTCTCTTTAAGGCAGCCAAAGATTCTAAGAATTGAAAGGGAAAGATTGTAAAAAGTAAAAGGCCAAAAGAAAAAAACCAGTAGAGAAAAATCATGGCAAATGAGATACAGGAGTTGAAATACAGTTGAGAGATCAGATGAATCTTATAGTAGAAGCAGGTAAATGCTATATTGACATCTCTAATTGGGCAGCTGGAAGATCAGAGGGTAAATCCCCCAGTTAACATCAAATGCCATGAATGTGGGAAGCTAGGCCACAAGAGAAAACTGTTTAAAAGGGAAAAGAACGTTGAATGCTAAAGAAAAGGAATTAAAAGCATGTAAACCTCCAGGTGTATGTCCCAAGTATAAAAAAAAGCTTTCATTGGGCCAAACAAATGCTGTTATTAACTTGATAGAAGATGGAACATCTTTATTGTAGGGAAATTATCAGTGGGGCTAGAATCAGGACCCACTGGTCAATCAAAGAAACAGTTTAATATTTTCATTTCAAACCATTCTCAGAAAAAACAGTATAATTCAATTCTATGCTGTGGGAGCTCTCTGCCAGCTTGGTTAGACCTGTGGTGCCTTAGTGTAAAATGGGAAATTAAACCAGACCAATGGATGACAATGGAGAATAATTAGATTAAATGTTTGTGGAATATTAGGTTATCCTGCGTGGTGAAGGGGTAACCGACCTCTCATCAGTGTCTGTGCACTACAACTAGGTCCAGCTAAGGAGACTAAGGTGCCCTGAGTTACAAACACTTCCCCAAAGGGGAAGTGTCACTCGGAAGCAAGTGAAGCCTTTGGGAGATTATGAGAGGTGAGAACAAAGGGAGGGAAGAGTACAAGTTAAACCACTTCTGTGCTAGGAAACTCCATTTGAAAAAAAGTCTGGAATCAATTAGCAAAAATTTCATTGGAAAAGCAGCTTGAAAGCAGGAAAAACTCTGCTATCAAGGAATTGTGAAGAGTGGTACTTTTTGGACCACAAGTAACAGTTCCATGAGAGGAACTGCCAAGTGTGGAACCATTAATCCACGAGTAACAGTCTTTTGCAATCTGTGAAGGGTGGATTTCAGTACCTCGAGTAGCAAAACCTTTGGAATAGCGAGAAAAATCCTTGCTTGCAAAGATTGCAAGGAAAGCGTTATTTTTTGTTCGTCCATTAAGTAAATATCAAAGGAAAGTTCCTACAGTTAAAGAAATGAAATTCTATCAGGAAAGATTTCAGTTTTCTCCATTTAAAAAGACCTTTAAGGGAATTAACATCACAATCATTTTCCTCTAGCAGCAGCTAATAGTTTACATCTGTATTGGGCTTCCTCATTTAAAGAGCCCTTACCTGGAATTCTGAACTCTGATAATTACCATCTTTTGCCTAGAAAGAAAAGGGCTAGATAACAGGAAGAACCGCCCTTACCACATTAAAAGTTATTTTGTTTATAAAAAAGGGGGGGAAATGTAGCAGCCCGTATAGCCTATGGCTAAGAGGAGTGAGAGTTATAAGAAATACCTGTAATGGAACACCTTGGTGAAAAGGGCATGGAGAGACATTTGGTTCTAACA
>NW_003854731.1:0-295 GCF_000181295.1 Otolemur garnettii
CTTAAATAGACATTTCTGCAAAGAAGTTACAAATGGCCAAGAAGTATATGGAAATGTGCTTAACAGTGTTAACCTTCAGGGAAATGCAAATCAAAACCACAATGAAATAACACTTCACTCTCATGAGAACAGCTATAATCAAAAAAGATAATAAAAAGGGCTGGTGAGAGTGTAAAAAAGTTGGAACCCTCTTACAGTGATGATGAGAATGTAAAATAGTGTAGACACTTTAGAAAGCAGTCTAGTGGTTCCTCAAAATGTTAAACATGAAGTTATATTACCCAGCAATTCCACT
>NW_003854731.1:2300-2695 GCF_000181295.1 Otolemur garnettii
GTATATAGGGCCAGTGCCCTACTCACTGAGCCACAGATGCTGCCCCAGATTTGTTTTTATTTCTAAGAGTTGTATTGGCTATTTGGGTTTTCTTCTGGTTCCATATGAAATAAAGTACTGTTTTTTCTTATTTATTTATTTTTCTTTAAATAACTATTTTTTTCAAGTTCTTTAAAGTATGACATTGGTGCTTTGATGGGGATTGCATTAAATTATAGATTGCTTTGGGTAGTATGGACATTTTGATTGCAATCTACTTATTTGTTATGTGGGCCATTCATACTTTCTGTTTCATCTTGGCTCAGTCTTGGTAGATTGTATGTTTCTAGAAATTATTCATTTTTGTAGGTTTTACAACTTGATGGTATATAACTGTTAATCATTGTTCCTTATGA
>NW_003854732.1:0-2695 GCF_000181295.1 Otolemur garnettii
AGGCCTGACTTGGCAAAGTGTCCCACGGTTTTGCTTAGTTTATTCATTTGTAGGCTGAATTAATTTATTGGAGCATAAGTTTGGTATGTTTGTCATGCACTCTGTTTTAATCTATGTTTGAGGCATCACTGAGGAGTAACTTTACTCTGTATCCTGAACAATCTTTAAGGGTTTTTGTTTGTTTTCCACACTGACTTAAAGGAGCTCCCCATTCCATGATGGCATTGTGGACCTCTTAGGCCCTAGCTTTTTGTTCTGACCGCTTGGTGTGATATTTTAAACTTAATGGTGACACTATAAAACTACTATTCGTATTCGTGTCTTTACATGAAAAAAGGGGGGAAAGGCAGTTTCCAGTGTAAGAGCCTGTTTCATGTTAATCCATCAAGTTTTTCTCTTGCAGCCTTGAAGAGATTAGGGGAGGTTTGATGATTGTTGTGCAATTTTCGAATGCAAAGCAAAATGCTTTAAAGGGAGGGTGTTTGTCTGACGGTAGGATGTGTCAGGCCAAATCCTTCCACTTCCGAGGAAGCCAAAGAAGGCGGGACAAAATTTGGGAGCTCTTACACTGGTGTGAAAATAAAAGTTTCTGTTTTTACTCTTCTTGGCCTTTTACCAAATTTTACTTTGCGTCTTTTCAGAGAGCAGCGTTTTATTATTTATAATCAACCTCATAAAACTTGATGTTAGCCCCTCTATCTGCTTTGGCATTCAGCCTATGCAAGTCCAAATAATCATTTCTCCCTTTATCGGAGGGTTTACATTTTCTCCCACCCATACCCTTCGAAAATGGGTCAAAAGGGTGTTTCTCCACATTTCTGGTGTATTTTCTTTTAAGTTCAGACTGCAGCGAGCTATTTGGAAGCCTCACGAGGGGTTGATTAGTGCAAACCCAATCACCCCGGAGAGGGTTGAAGTGGAAATTGTGCTGATTCCACTGATCACTTCGGGCCCCGAGTGCCTTTCTATCCCCGCCATGAGATGAGCTTCAGCTCCGTTAACTCCTCCCACAAAGCCTGCCTTTGAAAATTAGGCTCGTGGACTGCACCAGCTGTCCCAAGCTGCTTCAGGCTTAAAAGGAAACACACGGGGAGCTCAGGTACATTTATCCAGCGGTCCCAGGGCCTCAGGGAAGAAGCTATAGGGAAAAAAACCTCAAAACTGTTTATGCCAAAATCCTTTTCAAAGGCTCACAATGGCTATTTCCATAAATAGGCTTGCTACATAGACTGTGGCTAGGATAATTTAAGACTGATGGAAGCTTCCCCCCCACCCTTTTTGACTTTTAAAGCTATTTAGATCCCATTATTATTTGGCTTTAAAGGAAATACTGGTCATTGGCAAGAAGTTGACCCTTCTGCCTTTTTCTTGCCCGACATATTCTAGGAGAAGTGATGTAGTGGGCAGCAGTTACCTGGAGGGCAATCGTAAGGTGCACACTGTTATTACCCCCCAGTTTCACAGATGAGGAAAATGGGACATGGTGGGGTTCGGCCATTTGTCCGGGCCACTGACAGGGCAGCATCTTGGCAGGGGCTGGGGTCTGTGAGATTCTAAGCCTGGGGGTGTTTCAGTGCCCACCCCGGAGCTGTCCTGATGGAGACATTCCCGCCAGCCTCAGGCCATCCAGGTTGCTACAGGGCAGGTGCCCTGCTAGGCTTTCTGCCTTGTCATTGGGCGCTTGTCTCTGCCTCTTGCCTGCTCATCCTCCCACTGGGGTATGATCTTCTACAGATCTACCAGCCCGGACCAGAAAGGGTTGGGAAGCCTGGAGGTAACCGAGCAATCCCCGTGCCTGTGAAGGAACTTTATGATCTTCAAGTCACCTCCCTGTTCCCTGATCTGCCTGATTTGGTCCAGATGGTTTGTTCTGGGTGTCTGGGCAGAATCTCCAGCCTGCCATGCGGCAAGCAAAGCCCAGGCAGCAGAGCCATCCCGAATCGGTGCAGACTTGTCCCAACTTTTGGCTCTAGGGGAGAATTGTGCAGCCTCAAGCCCGCAGGCCTCTCTGGCCATTGTCCAGGCCTCTCCCCAGCAGGCTGCACCCTGCCACAACCCGTGTTTTGTTTCTGCATAATTTGTCACTGTGGGGCAAAAGCTGCTTGAGCCCAGTATAAAAGCATTCAAGGCAGGCCTGGTGTTGTCCAGTAGCACAGCTTTGGTCTGTTTATTCAGCACGGCTCAGGGCTAGAATGTCAGGTTATAAATCTCCCCGCCCAGCAGCTGCCTTCATCAGCCAGTAAACAGATAAACCTTGAACTCAGAGTTAGGGAATTTCCATCCTCAGAGGCAGCAGAACTCACACATGTCTCTCTAGGTCCTGGTGATGTCTCTCCCGCCTCTGTCTCCCTCCTACCTCCTCTTCCCAAACTCACACAAAGGACACACTAAGGGAGGAGAGATTGATCCTTAAGGTCTGTAGAGCTGTGGGCTAAAAACAGGAAGGATATCCAGAAGCTTGTGTCTTTTACCCTCAAGGACAGTATGTTTAGGCTGAGGAAACCCTTAAGAAGGGAGAGAGAGCTGTCACCTGTTCTGGGATGCAGTGGTGAGCATGGGGCCGGGAAGTCTGCCAGGCTGACCAGCTGTGAGGTCCGGGCCATGCCACTCACTCTGTCCGGGCCGCCTGTTGTGGGACTGTATGTAGAGGCTCTTGGAGTGGAAGGTTTGTAAATTTCTTTGCAGCTCCGATACT
>NW_003854733.1:0-2693 GCF_000181295.1 Otolemur garnettii
GAACAAATCTAGAAAAAAGACAAAAATAGCTAGAGAAAAATAGAGCAGTGCCTGATGTGGCTTTAAATATATGTAAATTCAGCATTTAAATTATAAATGGAAGAGGGAAATGAGACATGAAGAATGTAGGGTTTTTATACTTAAACTAGTAGGATGAAGACAGCAGTATACTGGAATAAGTTATGTGCATATAATATCTACATCAACTATTATGAAAGCTATAAAAAAGATCTATCAAAAACACAAAAGTTACATGTCTTGAGTTGTTTTAAGAAAAAAAATTCACTATAAGCAAATCTAATTGAAATTCAAAAACTATTCAAGGAACTGACAGGAAGTTATACCTGTACCTGTCACAGATAACTGATTGATAGGAAGAAAACAATGAAACAAAACACAGAGCAAACATAAAACAAAAGTGCATTGAATATGATCACCCTGTTGAACACATTCTTTTCAAGTGGTGACAGAAAATATACCAAAACAGAAAATATCCTGAGCCATAAAACAAACACAAATAATTAAAACAAAAAATTAAATAATATAGCATATGCGCCTAGACACAATGAAATTAAACTAGAAATTAATACAATTAATAGGGAAATATAGAAATACTTAGAAACTAAAAACAACCAAACAAAAGCAAAACACGTCTAAGTAATCATGAGGTCCAAGAGGCAATCTAAATGAATTTCCAAAAGTACGTGGAATTGAATGAAAATGTAAAATACACCACCAATGGTACGTAGTTAAAACAGTGCTGAAAATAAAATGATAAATATGTGTACACATTAGGAAAGAGAAAAAGATTAAATTGATGATCTTATCTCTCCTCTCAAGACTTTAGAAAAAGAAGGACCAAAATAAAAAATACAAGCGGGAGAAAGGAAATTAGAAACACCAGAAATCAATAAAATTGAAATACAAGATAAACTAGAAAAGTTCAATGAAATAGAAAGCAAGTTGTAAACGGATATGTAGAGTATGATGTCATATGCTTAGAAATAAAAAAAAATCTATTGTTTGTAGATAACTACATATATTTTAAAGGTATAAAAATATTCATGGAAATAATATGTATTTCAGGATAGTGGTTAATGTCTGAGGAGGAAGGGAGGGAATGAGATGGGGAGGAATACATAAGGAGCTTTAACTATATTTTTATTGCTTTATTTGTTTAAGATGATGTGAAGCAAAAAGATGGGAAAATATAGCAGATCTGTGTATACTTACTATTCTCCAACTTTTTCTGTATGTTTGAGATATTTTGAAATAAAAATATTAGATTAAAAAAAAGAAATAGAAAGTGGTTCTCTGAAAATAACAGTAAAATTGATGAGCTGTTAGCATGGCTGACAAAGAAAAAAAGAGAGAAGACACGATAACCAATATTAAAAATAATATAGGCTATATCTCTACAGACCCTGTAGAAATCAAAAGATCTGTAAGGAAATACTGTAAGTAATTCTACAAACATAAATTTAACAGCATAGATGAGGTAGATCAATTCCCCTAAAGACAAAAACTAGCACAACTCAATCAATGTGAACTAATTCATCTACATAACCCTACAGCTATTAAAGATAGAAAATAAGTAAAGATAAGACAGACCTAGATTGACCAAATGCTGTCAATCAACTGCCTCTAATTGGCAGTTCACAGAACAATACCCCAAACAACAGCAAAATACAATTTTTTTCATGTGAATATGAAATGTTCACCAAAATAGTACATATTCTGAGACTAAAAGTTAAATATACACACACACATACAATGTGTATATATTTAATATATATTTATATATACATATATACACATTATATATATAACATTATATATACACACATCAAATTATGAAAATAAAACCATTTTGACACATCATAAATAACAAATGATGTGTAGTAACATTACCCAATGGTTAAAAACATGAGGAAAACTAGTGAAAAATTTAAGATTCAATATTTTCAATATCATTTTTTTCTACAGGCTTTGCAGTTTTTTTTTTTTTTTGGTTTAAATAAATGTATACAATATAAAGCTCCTCAAACATTTGTATTAAAAATATATACTTAAGTAGTTTTAGCCAAAATCTTACATTTTATAAAATAAAGCTGATTCTAGAGACAGGGAATAAAGTCTCACCGAGATGAGTGTGGGATTGTTAGCACTATTCCTGAAGAGTTCCCTGTCAACTAAACAAAAGCAAACTAAAACAATAAGCGACAATAGCAACCTCTCCTCACGGTCATCTCCTCATTCATATGGGAGTTATTTCAACACTAATAATTTTATGGTAAGTGCATTGAAGAATGATGTTAGAATCGGGACATGCAATTTGGGGTTGGTAGTGTTCCATTAGAATGACCAGAGCACTTAAACTGTCATAAACTCTAGTCACTTAGCAGGAGATTAAGGAAAGAAAAGCTAATCATAAGTGATAGAGGTTAAAATAATGCATTCAGTGGGTAGGTTGGCCATCTAAAGGACATATTCTGAAAACCAGTAAGTTGAGAGATTTCACCCAGCAGTTAGTGGGAAGGAATAAAGAGATATAATGAACAGAACAGGTATTGAGGCATCAACATCGGCATAAATGAGTGCCAGAATTAGTAATAATTAAGCAGTGAGGAGAAAATAATTGAATAAATAGTACCTGAGTATTTTCCTGCAATGGAAAAAAATACTTCCAATTG
>NW_003854734.1:0-843 GCF_000181295.1 Otolemur garnettii
GTTGTTCTAGGGTCTCATTTAAATCTCTAATATCTTTGTTTAATTTCTGTTTGGAGGATCTGTCCAGCTCTGAGAGAGGGGTGTTAAAGTCCCCTGCTATTATGGTATTATAGGATGTCATATTGCTCAGACTAAGCAAGGTCTGTTTCAAGAGTCTAGGAGCATTTAAATTGGGTGCATAAATATTTAGAATCGAAATGTCTTCTTGTTGTATTTTTCCTTTGGCCAATATGAAGTGACCATCATTGTCTTTTGTAACTTTAGTTGTTTCAAATCCACATGTGTCTGAAAATAAGATTGCAACCCCTCTTCTTCTGACTTCCATTTGCCTGAAAAATTGATTTCCAACCCTTAACTCTGAGTTTGAATTTGTCTTTCAACGTGAGGTGTATTTCCTGCAGACAGCAAATAGATGGCCTTGTATTTTTTTCATCCAATTAGCCAATCTTTGCCTCTTCAGTGGGGAATTCAAGCCATTGACATTTATTGAGATAATTGACATGTGTGGTCGTGTTCTATTCATCTTATTTTGTGGAGGTCCATTGCTTAGTTTTGTCTTTTGCATCATTGTGGAGACTAGGTTCTGTCCTTTAGTTTCTGGGTATTTACTTTGCTGAAGATCCATTGTGACGGTCAGTGTATAGGACAGGTTGAAATATTTCCTGTAAAGCTGGTCTTGTTGTGGCAAATTTCCTTAGTGTTTACATATTAACAAAAGATTTGATTTCTCCATAAATTTTAAATCTTAGCTTAGCGGGATATAGAATTCTGGGCTGGAAATCGTTCTGTTTAAGTAGGTTAAAGATAGATGACCATTGTCTTTTAGCTTTTTTTTTTTTTTTA
>NW_003854734.1:1990-2692 GCF_000181295.1 Otolemur garnettii
ACGATCCCTAGGACGGGTTACTCTGGACTGGCATTTCATGTTGCCAGGATTTTTCTGCTGATTCTTCTTCATGAGTGCTTTCTTATATCTGTTTCCTTGCCATAATTTTCCTTTCACTTCTTCTTGTTCTAAGTTACTGTGCTGCTGGCATAAAGTTTTAATGAGTCCTTTTGGTACAAGACCAGAGGATGAAAAAACTGAGGAGCAAGAAGGGAAAAGAGATTAAAAGAGAGAGAGAGAGAAGGGGGGTCAGTAAAAGAAAGTATTGACAATAAAAAAAAAAAAGCACCAAAAAAGAAAGAAACAGGAGTAATATAGGTGTATATAGGTACTATGACCCACCCTTAAAGACCCCCAACCTCTGGGGGTTCCTGGTTGGGTTATTCCCTTGAGGTCAACAGCTCTTTGCCAGCAGGCTCAGACACAGTACCCCACATCAACCAGGTAGTGAGGAAAGACAAAAATAGTATAAATCAAACCATAACAAACAAGCAAAAACCCTTATAGGATAAAATTGGGGGTAAAAAAACAAATAATAGGGGCAGAAACACTGGCAAAAATGAAATTCTAATTATTAAAGAAGGCAAAAATGGAAGATTGCATTTAAACTAGAATAATGAAAAAAAAAAGTTGAAATTAAAACCAAAACCAAAACCCCCAAAACCAAAAAGCCAAACAGTATATATCTTGATAAATATTGTC
>NW_003854735.1:0-2688 GCF_000181295.1 Otolemur garnettii
TAAGCTCTCACCTAATGAGTGCAACATAGGGGCATATGGCACACCTCCTGGGTAAAGGACTCAACTACAACTTAGACTTTACATAACAAATGCAAACAATGTAACCTAAACACTTGTAACCTGATATTAATCTGAAATTAAAAGGAAAGAAACTCATAGCATCTTTTGAGGATTCCAGCTGTGAAGCTGTGATACAAAGCTTATCCAAATAGCAATCAGGACAGCAAACCTAGGGAAGCCAGTGCCCAGCATGGGTTGTGTCCATGTCTACACATTGTCACCAGGGAGCAAGAATCTGATGGTCGCATTGGGTTTCCTTATGAGGGATGCCCAATGGTCAAGACTGGGACCCTGGGGTGGGCCTTGGTGTCAGCCCTGTAGGGTGAGTGCTATGAGACCGACCTCAGGACAGAAAGGGCCACAAGGAGGGGCGTGGAGTGGGGCAAGGAGGGCAGAGCCCCAAGAGAGGGATGAGGACAGTGCCTCTTATTGTCATCACTGACTGCACTGTCACATCCTAAATCTCTTTAGGCTCTGCACATGTGTATGGCTCTAAGAATAATTGTGGTGAACAGGAGAGACTAATTTTTTTTTTTTTTTGGCGAAAATTGAAGAAATGAAGTTGAAGACTTAGTTCCAATGTCTTGAAGTGGTTGTGCAAAAACAAACAGCATCTCTATTACTACAGGACAATTAAGTTGTTTATAATTGCTGGCTTTTGCTCTTAGTTGATCCTAAACCAGCCTTATCAGCTTGAAAATGAACTTTCCTCATACCTCATTCAGAATCTTACCAAGACTTGGACTTGCTCCAAATCAGGGATATGTCAGCCTTTTAAAGACTTACCCAAGTAGCAGGTATTCTCAACCCAGGGATGGCTTGTCAACAGTAATATCAGCCCTCTCACTTGCTTCCTAACAATCCCTGTCTGAGGTTGCCTTCTTCTAGAATGGCCTCCACTGTTGCCTAACAGTTGATGTACCCCAGTACTCTACTATCTATCTGTCTATTATCTATCTATCTATCCATCCATCTATCTATCATCTATCCATCCATGTTTACTATAGCTACCTTCCAGATGCATTTCCCTGCCCTAGAACACTGCTTAGCTTGGGACCCTTCCTTTGTCTCATCAACCCAGATTCTTATTCTTTCCTTGCCGCCAGTCTTGCTCTGTTCTAACCCATTTTCCCACCCTACAGGTGTGGTGATCTTTCCAAAATGTACACATGACTACATCAGTCTTTTATGGAAACTATTCAGTGGCTTTGTATTGCCTTCAGAATGGAGTCCAAGCTCCTCAATGCTACCGTATGGCAAGTGCAAATACCATATCCTATATGTGCAGAGGACGTTGGTACATCTGAGCAAGATGTCATCATCATTGTCTACAGCCTTTCCAGAGTAGTTTCCTATGGTAATGATGCTGGAGCCGAGTCTTACATAATGAAGCAGAGATCACCTGGCAGGAGCAGAATGAGAAAGACACTCCTGATAGAGCAGTCCACACATCTAAGGCAACACAGGAAGAACACAGCACAGCATGTTCACAGCATGCTAAATAGCCTGTGAAGGACAGAATGCCCTTCTTTGATCTTCTAAGGAGCATGGGTTTTATTTTATACCAGATGGGGAATCATTACAAGGCTGTCAACTGGGAATGATTCATTTTGTATTTTAGAAAGAGGAGGTTGGCAAAGAGGCTGGAAGAAGGATGATAACATTCACAGAATGTCTACCCCATGTCAGGAACTCTGCTACATGTTTTATCTGGTTATTTCTTTTCATTTTCACCAGATGAGAAGGAAGCTTAGATTCAAAAAGATTGTGAAATTTCTGAGACTCTCTAACACATATGTAGTGGATCCATGTGCTCTCCACCAGGGTAGACGGCTCCAGGGAGCCAGGGAGCCTTAGGAATCTGTGGGTGGGGGCCCTGCAGGTTGGGGGCTCACACTTTCTCCTCCTTCTGCAACAGGAACCTTCTCTCCAAGACACTTCCACTTAACACTAGGCTGGCCCAGCATTGGTAATGTCTGCCTCTTTGATGTACTAGAGTCCTTAATTTTCTATTGCCCCCTAAAAAATTACTATTAATTTAGCCATTTATACCATCTATTAATTCACATAAAACAGAACTGAGTTCTCAGCTCAGGGTCTTAAGGGCTGTAATAAAGAGGTTGGATGGAGCTCTCACCTCCAGGCTCTGGAGAGAAATGCACTTTCCAGCTCATTCAGATCATTGACAGCATTCACTTCCTTGTGGTTATAGGAATGAGGCTCCCTTTGCTTGCCAGCTATTAGTCGGGGACTGTTCTCAACAACCAGAGGCTGCCCACATCCCCGGCTCTGGGGTCTCCCCTCTTTCAAGTCAGGAGTAGTGTGATGAATCCTTTTTACACTTTCAGTCTCCAACTTCATGTCTGCCTCCAGCTTTTAAAGGACCCATGTGATTAGATCAGGCCCATGCAGATCATCTCCCATTGTTAAAATCACCTCTGCCACAGAATATAATCAGCAGAGTCAAAGCCATCATATTCACAGTCCAAGGGTTTAGGCAGCACTTGTCACCAGGGACACAGCTCTCAGGAGAAATCTTATCATCCCACCCACCATACATGCCTTGATTGCATGTGTGTTCAGAATTTGCCATAATTTAAAATAAACATTTTCCTCCATGGAGTAGCA
>NW_003854736.1:0-2686 GCF_000181295.1 Otolemur garnettii
AGAAATAGGAATTGCATTTTTAAATTTATTTTATTGTTTTAAATTTCAGGTTAATGTGAGGGTACAAACAACCAGATCACAATTTTTGAATTTGTTAGGTAGCTATAATACCTCTAATAGCTATGTCCTGTACCCGAAAGGTGTCCCATACACCCCTACGTTGTGTCCATTCAGTGGAGACCACAGCAAAACTCCTTCTCTCATCCCCCATCCCCAACTTGAATTGAAATGAGTTTTCCTCCCATGTGAGTATGAATTAGATCATCTACTGGCTTCATATTAGTGTTGAGTACATTGGATATTTGCTCTTTCATTCTTTTTTTTTTTTTTTTGCAGTTTTTGGTCAGGGCTGGATTTGAACCCGCCACCTCTGGCATATGGTGCTGGTGCCCCACTCCTTGAGCCACAGGCGCCGCCCTGCTCTTCCATTCTTGTGATTCAGATATTCATTTCTATCTCAATGTGTTCATGGATGCCTTCTTTACTCTGAGGTTCAATCTATAACTATCATTATTACAAACAGTGAAATATCAGCCCAAATTTGCTCGAGTCTGGCCAGTGGGAGTTCCTTCCAGCTGACTCCTGTGTGTTAGACATACACCCTTCAATCTTTGAGCTCGTCCTTATTCTCTGGCACAACTAGATGCTCCAGAATCATCTTGGATTTTCCCTGCTTCAGCCCTAAAGATAGCCACGTTTTATTTAGAAATCACTGCTACCAGTGTGTCATTCTACCCAAGGACCTTTCATGAGGAGCCTGAGTGACAATCTGTTTTACTGCTACATTTCTTCATTTTGCCTGCTGATACCTCTAAGATTGCTCTTAGTACCCAATAGCTCCCATTTATTCCGGTTTCAGCCTTCTCCACGCTGCTGTCCAGGAGCCTGAATGGTGTGCACCATAATGATCAGTACCACAGTCCTCTGAGTAGGTTCAGGCAGTGAGGAGCTCCGGCAGGAAAGGGGGAGGAAGAGGAGAGCAAAGTCGGGCTGCCCATTCTCCTGACCCCTCCTGCAAGGCCTCCTAGAGTTGGCTGTGTTCCCCAAGTGGACGTCTTTGCTCTGGGCCACCAGCTCTCCATGACCCCTGCCCCCTGTCTCCCTGTTCCTGGTAACTGTTCCCCACCCCATCACTTCAGGTGCTAAGATCCAAGTAATTATAATTCCCCTAAACTCACACCTTTATGAACAGTCCCTTTTAAAACATTCTCCTCAAATTTCCTCAGTTAAAATGGCCATCTGTTTCTACTGGGGCTGACTGACACCCTCTGGGTACAAATATAGATGTTCCTAAGTTGCTCTCCCTGTTTTCCAAGATATGCAGTCCCCAGAGATCCAGAAAAACAAGACTTCTTGTGAAGCTGCAATTCCCGGTATCAAAGCCTTCCTTTACCAGGGGACAAGGGTTGGCAAACTTTTCCTATAACATTGCCAGATAGTAAATATTTGGGGCTTTGAGAGCTATAGTTTCTGACACTGCTCCTCTATGCTGCTGTTCTAATGCAAAAGCAGTTACAGACAAGAAGTTAAAAAAAAAAAATGGGCTCATGTGCTATTTGTAAAATTTAAAAAACAAAATGGGCTTGCTCCGGACAGTTAAGGAACGTTTCGAAGGCATTATCACTTAGTAAAATGTGTGTGTTGCAGGATTGTGTTAGATATTCTTCATACGGTCAAGGAGTGTATTATCTGTGAGTTTCTTTTTACAGGCCGGGAAACTGAAAATGATTGTATCAATGGCCTTTGCCATACATCCCGTGGCTGTGCAGTGGGGAAGTAGCTGAAATACTTCGCTGACATACCAGATTCTTTGTTGCTGTCACCATGAAGGATTTCTTTGAACAAAGTATTGTGAAAACGATATTATCCTGGAGAGCAGATGAAAGCTTTAATGAGTGAGATTTTTGAGGCTGAAGGCTTGAAGGTTGTGGAAAATCATACCACCTATTGGTAGGTCCAATGCTAGAAAGGACTCATCATTATAGGATTGTACAGACGGTGTCCCCCAAACGTATGCACATTTTAAGAAAGCAAAAAACTGTATTAAAATTGTAAGACTCAATATATACTAATCACATTTGTTGTCTTACATATTTTATCTTGTATCTCTTATAATTGCAGAAGTCAAATGTGACTTGAGTACTACAATTTTAATATAGTTTTTCCCTCTTAAGTGTGTATACTTTTTTTGGCACCCTCTGTAGATAATATGTCAGTATGACCGTAAGAAAGAGTGTGATGTTTTGTTGTCTCTCCAACTAGGTTCTTTTGACATCAAAGAGCAACAGAATCAAATCACTCTGAAGGCTGCCCTGGCTTTACACTTTCCAGCTCTGGTTATCATTCACCAGTTTGAGCTGGGCTTTCTGTCTTGCAACTGAAAGCTTGTAATAGACAGCCAGAGCTTCCGGCTGTGTATTGATCAAGAAGCCAAACGAGAACATTTAGCAACCAGAAGCTATTAACTGCATAATACCACAGCTACATGCTAACCGTCTCCTGATTTTTCTTTCTGAAATGCGTCAACTCTTCAGTTTAAAAGCTTACAGCAAAAATGAAAGTGTTGGTTTTGCATATTCAGGAAAACTCATTAAATATTTTTAATTATTTGGATATTATTTAACTTATAACATACTTCAGTATATGTGTTGTTTGAAAAGTTCATAACTTGCCAAAAAAAAAAAAA
>NW_003854737.1:0-248 GCF_000181295.1 Otolemur garnettii
GGGGATGAGGGGGATGGCTCTGTGCCTTGTCCCAGCACCCTGGATGCCCACAAGTAATCTCATCGATGTCGCCACACTCTCATTCATCAGGGAAACGTGGCAGAGATTTCAAGGGAGAGGGGGATTTCAGATGGGGACTGAAAGAATCTTGGAGTCGGCCTGGGTCAGGAGAAAGCGCTCAGCTCCACTCGCTCCTGCGGGACGGTCAGCTGTGAGGACTTGGTAGGAGACTGACGCCTGCCCTGCAC
>NW_003854737.1:1790-2685 GCF_000181295.1 Otolemur garnettii
GATCTCCACATCTCCTCCCAGCTCTGCCAGTCTATGACTAGTCGGCCTGGTTTGGGGTCCCCTAATTAAGCAAAATAGCATTTATCTGTTCCCAGCTGCGCAGGACAGGCGGAGTCCATCCCTCCAATGTCAGCACCAGGCCCTGGGGTCTGCAGCAGCAAGGCTGGCCTTCTTTGGTGTGCCCAGGGAGATTGAGGACACAGACAAATGAGAAGGCAGGCGGGCAGGAGATCAGACAGGGGGAGCGTGGAGCATGCCGGCCAGGCTCTGCGGCCTCCTCACACATCCCTCTTTGGACACCTTCCAGTCCTGACACCCGATCCTCCCACGCCATGAGCCATCTGGGTCCTGTCACTGCAAACCTTCCAGTGGCTTCTCTCTCCTCACTTGAGGATTAGAGGGAGACAATGAACTTGCTACGGGACAAGATAATTCTTGGGGCACCTATTAAACAGGGTCCAGTTGCTGAAGGCCTGCCCCTCCTCTGTCCTGTCACCCCGATACACTCCCCCTGCCACTGTGCATGAGCCACAGGCCCCATCCCCTCTGAAGCCTGTCCGTGTTGGCCCCTCTACCCGGAGCTCCCCCTTCTTCTCTCCACCTGGCCACCTGCTTCTTATTCTTGAGGACTCTCCAACTTCCTTGTCAACCTTCTAGAAGGGCCTGGCACTTCCCCCATATACTCTCTGAACCACGGATTTCAGCTGAATCGTAGCTCTCTTCATATCCTAATCATCTCCCAATCACTGGAGAATAGGTTAGAACACAAAAAGCTCTGATATCCATCAGAAACCAGGGTCAAGTCCTGGGTCAACTCCCACTATGAACTTGGGCAAACCAGTTAACCTCCTTTAGCCTCAATTTCCCTATCTGTAAAATGGGGATAACCCCAGGG
>NW_003854738.1:0-2684 GCF_000181295.1 Otolemur garnettii
AAAACACGCAGTACATGTTGTTAACTATAATTACCCTACCCTGCTATGAAACATTAGAATTTATCTCATATATTTGTACACATCAACAAATCTCTGTTCGTCCCTCCCTGCACCCACACACAGAGGCTATTCCCTGCTTCTGGTAACTCTCATTCTACTGTCTACCTCTAGGAGATTAATTTCAACAGCTTCTACATGTAAGTGAAAACAAGCTACATCTATCTTTCTGTGCCTGGCTTCTTTTACTTAACACAATCACCTCCAGATCCATCCATATTTCTGCGAATGACAGGATTTCATTTTTTATGGCTGAATAGTATCAAAAATTCTCCTTAAATCTTATAGTGATAACTCCTTTTTGTTCAATAGATTCTAAGCAATTAGTTACAACCTGAGCTACATGAGCTTGAGACCTTATGCACCCCAGTGATTTCCCCATTTAGTAAATAATTGTTTACCAAGTGATTCTCTTTTCTCTTTTATTTATTCTTCAACATACATTTTCTGAGTGTCTAGGATGTTCCAAGGACTTGGGAATGCACTGTGGATCTGAACGGAACATAAGAGAAAAGGACCCTGGTCTCATGGCACTTATATTGTAATGAGTAATTTCAGGGAAGAAGGCTGGTAAATAATAAAAAACAAAACAAACAACAACAAAAAAACCCCCAAACAACACCTGAATAAACAAGGGAATTTCAGTTACCACAATCACAAACAAGACAATTAAATGAAAGTTTTGGCAACAATTTATAGGAAAAGGCCATTTCAAAACATTGTTTGAAATACAACATAGATGCTGGGAAGGAGCCAGCCCAGTAAAGATCTCTCCTTGCAGGGTGACAAGACGTAAACAAATCAGTCCCTGCCAAGCACGGCATGGATAGTTTCTTTTTATTCTCATTTCTGTCTTTCTTGTGCCAGAATTTAT
This sequence comes from Otolemur garnettii, assembly GCF_000181295.1. Taxonomy (NCBI): domain Eukaryota; kingdom Metazoa; phylum Chordata; class Mammalia; order Primates; family Galagidae; genus Otolemur; species Otolemur garnettii. The sequence goes on from NW_003854738.1 coordinate 932, forward strand.
TATTCTTAAGGAATCTTTTTGTAGTTTACTAACTGATCTCTCTATCTTCATTCTCTCTGATGTTCAATTTAACATTCATTCATCTGAGAGACTTATCTTTTTGAAACACAATTATTATATAATTCACATGTTCAAATATTCTTATTGCTTTCTCTTAGACTTAGAATCACATCTAAACTCTATAGACTGTCATTATAATCTCTCTTTGTTCTCATAGCAATCTGCATTTCCAGCCATATTTTTCAGCATTTCTTTTCATGCACACTATCACAGCCAACATAATGAATTCACTGTGGCTTACGTTACTTCATATCTGAGATTTTGCTCCTATTGTTCTCTTAACCTAAATTATCTCCTACCTTGAATCTACACATGTCCAAAATGTTCCCATATTTCAACAGTTAATAGACTTTTTGACTCTTAAGATTTTCCTAGATGAATAAATATTTGAAATTATTATGTCATGATTTTCAAGCAGAAATATAAAAAACACTCAAAAATATTTTTTAAAAACAGACATTTAAACAGAGAGATGACATAATAAATATTTCTTATTTTTTTTTTTTAATTTTCTGTCCACCATCTCTTTCTAATGACCTGAGAACTTCTTGCTTTATGAATGATGGAACCCTCTCTTGAGTCTTCATTTCACTCTGTGGGTGCTTTGAAGCTAGAGCAGAGACTTATGGCTTTTGGCTTTACTGATCAAATGAGTGAGCATTTTATTCATAATGAACTGGGTATAAGTTGTGAAAAAAGTATTTGTTTTTTTTTTTTTATTGTCAATTTGACACCTTCAACAACTGTAGTACCCTTGTATGCTTAACGAATTGTGTATTTCATATATTCTCCTACTGATGTCACACATTGAAACTTAAAGTTCAAAAACCCAGTATCTATATATTTTCACCTGGGTACAAACTGTGTTAATGTACATGTACTATCTTTGGGACATATGGGAAAGTACATAATATTTTTACATCTTACTGCTTTGTTTTAATTAGTGACTGTGAATGGAGGATGATTTTGCCCTCTGTGAAACTTTCTTGGACACGGATTCCACAGCTTCGTTGCCAAGCAACCAAGCTCCAATTGCTACTTTGCCATTGCTGAGAAAAATTAACAGTACCACACATTTACTTTACATTTTTTAATCATAAAACATTTTTAAAAACTCATGATTTTAAAGCAATTGAATCTTTTAGTCTGTGTTGATGAATCTGCTTTATAAACTTTTTACATTCTGCATCTTATACCTTACAATTTTTCTGTTTTGTCAACTTTGGAACTTGGCATTGATATTCATTTTTGATTTTCAGTTTAGCAGAATTATAGTTGTTTCCACATTTAATAAAGAAATATCAACAACATTAATGATAGAGGTAAGTAGGAAATAGAATAAATAATTAACTCAGCAAATATTTACCATGTTCATAATATTTACCATTATCCCCTTCAGGACCAAAAATAACAGTGACCAAAGCAAACAACCCCCCTCTGTCCCTTATAAAGTGTGGTTTCTACTGAGGGATGCTATATAAAATATATGTTAACAAATAAGATAACAATATATACATTTGGTGTAGATAGGTTATAAGCATGAAAATATCCACATTTCCTAAGATCTGTAACTCTTTTATAGCATAGGATGCTTTTGAAAAGAATAACAAATTAAGGATACAAAATTAGCTAGAAAATCTTGGAAGCAGCCAGTGCAAATGAGGAACTTGGAAAGTTAAATTTATCAGTTCAC
>NW_003854739.1:0-820 GCF_000181295.1 Otolemur garnettii
GGCGCCGAGCCGAGACCAAAATCCTTAACATGTTCTACAAAGTCCTGCAAGAGCTCGGGTCCTCTCCTCTTCGGCTTTCCTCCGATCTCCCTTCCCCAGCCACGCTGGTTTCTCTGGTTCCTTGAATGAGCAGGATCCCTCCTTGTGCCCATGAATACAATCATCCTTTAGCACTGAGTTTAGTTTGTGATTGTGTATGTGAGGGTTGGATTGGTGATAATTAGATGATTGACAGTTATACCAATTGTTTCCCCATTGGATAGTTAGCTTTCTGAGGACAAAAACCACAGCTAGTTCTGCTCCCTAGTGCAAGAAGTTTGCACACTTGCAACCATGTGCTTACGTTGGAAGCACTGTACAATTTGGGAAGTCTTCATAACCTTGGTCTATCAGCTTTGTTTGTGTGAAGGTGTGGGGGTGTCTTGCTGAGTGGCATTCATGATTGTTATGTTTTTGTCTGCTGTACAATGACAGCTGATGGTCATTCCAGAAAGAGTTCCGAGATTGTAGTGATGGGTGGACTGGGGGCTGGCATTGGTGCATAGCTTCTCAAGGGGAGCACTTCCAAGGTAACTATAGTGATATTCAGCAATGAAGTCTGTAGCACTTTTTCTAGGATGAGTTCGAGGACTTAATTATCAAACTTTGTATAATGGAAAATCAGAGGGTGCCATAAGACATAATAGCAGTGGGACTTAATTCAGATTAGGGTGCAGGGAGGGCCTTACTAAGAAAGTGCCACTTTCTTGAGACCTGAAGGATGAGTTAGGGACTGGGCTAGGAGGGAGAGGTAGGGGATCCAGGTGAAGGGAACAGAATG
>NW_003854739.1:2139-2682 GCF_000181295.1 Otolemur garnettii
CCTTCAGCTGGCCACAAACGTGCCGAGAGCACATGGACCGCAGTGCAACTAGTGTGCCCCCTGGAGTTGTGCAGCAGACCGCCCTGCACGTGGAAGACGCCTGGACCTCGGCTTCCCTTTCCTTAGCAGCCTCTGTTTCTGTAGTTCTAGTCTTAGACCTGACATTTGGTAGCTGTGTGATCTTAGGTAATCTCTCCATCTCGCTAAGCTTCAGATTTCTCCTTGGCACATTAATAGGTAGATAGTAGATGAGGTGAACTGGTCTGGGGGTGTGTAAACTTGAGGTCCCCTCCTAGCCTGGTCTTCCGAAGTTGCTTGGGCAAATCCCTTCTGCACTCCTGGCCTCAGTTTCCCCATCTATAAAAGAACGAAGAAGTTGGTCTAGAAGAGTTGTTAAGGGCTTTCAGTTCCACAAGAGCAATGACCATATAGGGGGTCCTGATCACCCCTCACATAGCCTGCTGGCTTGGGGTAGACATCGCCCAACGACTTGACTTGCCAGCCTGCCTAACACAACTCCACAGCTGCTCCGCCAGCACACAC
>NW_003854740.1:0-334 GCF_000181295.1 Otolemur garnettii
TTCCAAGTTGCTAAATTTGTGGCAATTTGCTTGATTTGTTACACGATAGAAGACAACAAATACACTTCTCATGTTTTTAATAGATAAGTTGAGTCATGTCAATTAATCGTGAAAATACTTAGTACAATGCATGGAATATAGAAGATGATAAATATTTGTGGAAACTTTATGAAGCCTCTGGAATACAGAATTTCTTTCATCATTGTCAAAGTGATCAGACAACATTTGTAAGAAAAAGTATTCTGGGGCGGCACCTGTGGCTTAAGGAATAAGGCGCTGGCCCCATATACCGGGGGTGACAGGTTCAAACCCGGCCCCAGCCAAAACTGTGGGG
>NW_003854740.1:1602-2681 GCF_000181295.1 Otolemur garnettii
TCTCTTCCAAAAATAGAAAAAATTACCTGGACATACCTATAGTTCTAGCTACTTGGGGGGCTGAGGCAGGAGGATCACTTGAGCCCAGGAGTTTGAGGTTGCTATGAACTAGGCTGACCCCTCCTGCACTCTAGCCTGGGCAACAGAGTGAGACTCTGTCTTAAACAAACAAACAAAAAACCCCTCTCACAAACATGTTTGTTGGCCATTTTATTCCCTTGGGTTTTAAAATGCATAGTGATAGTGACCAATTCAGGATTCCAAATACTAGGATTGAAACAGGTGCATTCAGATTTCTTCTTCAACAGTAAAGAAAGATTCAGTATGCTACTGAATTTATTCAACAGGGTTACAATTGGCTTTTGAGCATTGTAGAAAGGTATCTTGTAAAGGAAAGAGTTCTTTTTTATTAGAAACATTTTTTGGGTAATGAAGAAAGGTGATTTTTTCCCTCAATTTTGTGCTGATAAGAGGCAGGGTATGGTGGGATATCCCAGAGTTGGTTTTTTTGTTTGTTTGTTTGTTTATTTTTGTTTTTGAGACAGGGTCTCACTCTTTCTCCCCATCTAGAGTATAGTGGCATCTTCACAACTCACTGCGACCTCAGACTCCTGGGCTCAAGTGATCCTTCTGCCTCAGCTTTGTAAGGATCTGGGACTACAAGTATGTATCACTGCAACCAGCTAATTTGTCTTTTCTTTCTTATTTTATTATTATTATTATTATTATTATTATTTGAGACAGAGTTCTACTCTGTTGCCCTAGGTAGAGTGCCATGACATCATAGCTCACAGCAACTTCAACCTGTTGGGCTCAAGAGATCCTCTTGTCTCACTCTCCCAAGTAGCTAGGACTACAGGTGCCCATCACAACACCTAGCTAGTTTTTTGATCTTTAGGGAAGACCAGATCTTGGTTGTGCTCAGGGTTGTCTCAAATTCTTGAGCTCAGGTTATCCACCCTCCTCCTCCTCCCAGAGTACTTGGATTAGAGACATGTACCACTATGCCTGGCATTTTTTCATATTCATATAAAGATAGGGTCATGCTATATTCCTCAGGCTGGTCTCAAGGTCTGGAC
>NW_003854741.1:0-2680 GCF_000181295.1 Otolemur garnettii
AAGTAAGCGTGTAAGAGATCTGGTTATAGCCTCTGCTTCCTGCTTTGGAGGAAACAGACCTGCTGCACAGTAACAGGGAGGGCTGAGGTTATCTCATGACACAGCAGGGAGAGGTCTGGGGGAGGCGGGTGGTAAAGTGACAAGGAGACGGCTGAGCACGTGGAGAGGTGAGGGAGGCACTCTGACCCGGGAAGAGCAAACCCAGATGTCCTGAAGTGAGATGGGACCTGAGGCCAACAGGAGCAGGGGGAGGGCTGCGGGAGGTGCTGGTCAGGGCCACCACAGGCCGGCTCTGTTGCCGCCATGGTGAAGACTTTGGATCAATTCTCAGAGACAGGATGTAAGTGGGAGGGTGACAGGACCTCAGGTGCATCATGTGGGGACTGCTGTGGCTGCTGTGTGAGGCACGTGGATGTGGGAAGACGACGTAGGAGACCTCTGCAGCAGTCAAGGCCGCCGGGCAACCACTGCCCTGAGGTCAGGGCAAGGGCAAGGGTCAGCAGCATTTCCCCTTCACAGGTGTAGGCTTTGACCTCTGTCCATTATCTTACCCACCTTGGCCGAGTCCTAGACTCACCGGCAAAGGGGATTCCTATACTACTGTAGCTTCTGCTTTGGAATTTAAGCAATTAGTTTTTTCTCACCTCGGGTCACTATTGCTTTAATAAGTCCTGAATCTTTTCTCACTAGGCCAAGGTGAGAAGCACCACTCTGTGCTCCAGAACCCCCAGAGTACCTGCGACAATATTGAGGACTTTCTGCTGCCCTGTCATCCATGACATCAGCTGGGCCAGGACACGGCTCAGTAATGGCAAGGAAGTTTCTGTTGTACATGCTCCATGCAAAGACATGTGACATTTTACCTGCTCAGAGACTCCTATCATAACGCAAGTGACATGTAATCTGTGATTACAGCACATAGGTGGTGAGCAGTTACTAAACAGGAAGATTCATGACTCTGCACGCACAGGAGCGGCATGTCTGCGGTTTCTGTGGGATGCTGGTTGAGGCCGCTCAGTTCTGATGCTTCTTAGTTTCCAAGAGTCAGCAAAGCAAAGACCTATGACCTTTTAATGAATCTATTTTTCACTCATTAAAGAGCATAGTATAGGTTACACGTAGCTCCTCTTAGCATCTAATTATTAAGAAGGAGAAATTTTTAATCAATCCTGTTCATTCAGGATTAACAAGCTGTGGTGTATGTATACCAAGGTATACTGTTCAGCCATTAGAAAAGATGGAGGCTTTACATCCTTTGCATTAATCTGGATGGACGTGGAACACATTATTCTTAGTAAAGCATCAAAGAATAGAGAACCATGAACCCTATGTACTCAATTCTGATGTGAGGGCAATAAATGGCCTAGTGCATGGTGAGGGGTGGGGAAGGGGAGAGCAGAGACATAGAGAAAGAAAGAGGGGAAAAAATATAAAAAAATAAAAATAAAGTGTTCTGCTGTAAAAAAAAAAAAAATCCTCTTCATTCATGCATAAATCTCCCTAACTGATTAAGGATTATCTACACAGTTTTAGGATCCCCATCAAGATTTGTGGTGTAAGGTTTGCCCCAGGCGGCATCAGTGACCACCTTTCCCTGTGTTTCACTGACCTGCCCTGCGGTTGGTTTTGTGTCTCCAGAGATCATCTTAATCACTGTACTTTTCCCAGCTCCATTGTGTCCTAACAACCCTATAACTTCACCTGAAAGAGAGAGGTATGCTCAGAAATATGCAAATCGTTACAATGGAAATAAAAGCAAACACCATTGGAGGACTCATTATCCATCAAGCAGTTTGTGAAACGTGCCGTGTGCATCCTTCCACTCATTCTACGCGTGCACACACACACACACACACACACACACACACTCCTGAGCATCTTCACACGCTTCACCTCACAGGTGAGGACGCTGAGGCTTACAGAGGACGAACGATTCACCCAGAGACACACAGCCAGTAAGAGGCCGAGGGAATTTGAAATTAATTTCGATTTCAAAGCCTGTTGCACTGAACCACAAAATGTGCTATTTGTTAGGAATGAAGACCCATTACTACGTCTCAGAGGGATCCTTCTTGGTGGTCTTCTCTGCTGTGGAATTAATTGTTACTTAAACATTGACACCATCCTTCCCAACAGAAAGACCACCTCTTTTGTCACTGTTGCTCTGCTTGTTTTGACAGAACAGACATAACTGTCTTCCTGTGCAAAGGGAAACTTTGTTATAATTATAACTGAGGCTTTTCTGTGGGAAGGAGCAGCCTCAGCCTCAGATGGGCTTGTCCGCAGAGGGCCCCAGACCTCAGGGCTCTTAGTCCCTGTGCAAGGCCCACTCTTCAGAGCTCAGGATTGCTCTGCTAACAGACCTACTGTTTCCAACCTTTTTTAACACAGAAAGACACATTCCTTGTGGCGATTTTTGTCTTCCTTTTGGAAAAGCAATTTTTCTTTTTGCCTGCGTATTCCTTCCGTAGGCAGCTGGCAACAATGACTGGTTTCTGTAAAGACACGTAAACAATAATGGGGCTTTATTCTCACCTTGAACAGAGAGAGCGCCCCATACTCTCCTCACCAGACCTTTCCCTAAATCAGATCAGAAATCAAACTAGTTCTTTCCCCAGACACTGCAATTTTTCAAGCCAACTCCCCCAGCCTGTATTCCTGCAGGGAAAGGTCTTTTGCA
>NW_003854742.1:0-2679 GCF_000181295.1 Otolemur garnettii
CTTATAGTGGTACAGGTGAATCTTTCTAAGAGTAGAATGTGAACATTTTAAAGCAATAACTGAGAAAATGACATGAAGGCTCTGTTGACCAGTTTGATGGAAGTATTTCAGATTGCATGTGAAAACCCCGCGCTGTACCCCAGAAGTGCATTAATGTACATAGTTACCATTCAATAAAAAAAGAAAAAGAAAAGAAAAGAAAAAAAAAAGACCAGAGTGGTTTGTGTGTGTAGGCACCAATAGATGGAGCAGCCACAGAGGTAAAATATTCTCCAAGGGCACAGGAGGAGGTCCAGGGGTCCTCAAACTTTTTAAACAGGGGGCCAGTTCACTGTCCCACAGACTGCTGGAGGGCCGGACTATAGTTTAAAAGGACAGGCAGTGGATAAGCAGGACAGGCAGTGGTGGCAAAAACACCCAGTGGGCCGGATAAATGTCCTCAGCAGGCCACATGTGGCCCCCGGGCCGTAGTTTGAGGACGACTGACAGGCAATGGTAAAGTTGACTTCAGGGAACAGAGATCAGTTTTTATAAAATCTCCTTTACTGGTGATATTGAAGCAAGTTAAACTGGGGGAAGCTAAGGAGAGAAAGCCCATAGTTTGGGGGTGGAACAGAGCTGTATTATTTTCTGTCAGAATGGAAGAGTTATATTTGTTGCATATAGGTATGGGAGGGAAAACATGTTGGTATAAAGAAAGGCACATCCAGCATCCTGGATGGGAGGAGAGGAAGAGTTCAGGGCAGCTGAAAGTAGGTGTTTAAAATCTAGGGTATAAGGGAGTGTTGTTGTAGATCTTACAGGACAGTGAAATCTAATCCTTTACAGAGTGGAGGGGTTGTACCGGAAGAGAGGAGGTTTTTTTATCACTTGTCCTGTTTCTTGCTGATGTGCTATGTCTTGGACTCCTCCTCTATCTCATAATATTACATGCACGAGGTACATATAGTAGACAGTAGGACCAACTTCACCTCTGGGGCATCCAGTGCCCATTATTTTGCCAGTCTAGTACCTCTTTCCTCCATAAGAACATCCAGAGGCTTGGGTAACATCATAACAGTGCATTGGTATGTGAGTGTGATTAGTGAAAGAGGGGGCCTGAAGTAAGAATCAGGCATAGTTGACATGGGAATGGGGGTTGGTAAGGTATTCATGGAGATGCAAGGTTTGATTGGTAAGACAACCTATTGGGATTGATGGGTAGGGGAGAAGGGCCAGGAATGACAGGAGTAGGAAGAGAAAAAATTGGATTTCCACAGGGGGAAAGTTTTGGAAGGTATCTTGTAGCCAAAGATCTTTAAAAGCATCAAAGTGGTCATCCCAGCTTTGAAAGTGTGGGAGTAGCCAGGCATATTGAGAAAAGTTATGGAGAAAAGGGAAGAAGCAGGGAGGAATGTTACAAATTTGTGGTGACATGGACTCTTTGGGGATCCTGGTGAATGGGGGACAGTACTCGCAATTTCCAGTGCAGGTCTTCCAGTGTTGAAAGTTTTTCTGTAGGATACAAGGGCACTGACCTGTCTATTTGGCTTCTATATCACCTTTTTGGTTGCCTATGGGAATTGGATCTGTTTTATGATAGTGGTCTTTACAGTGGATTATGGCCACTTCCTTCGGAAAAGTGGCCCAATTGTTGAGGTTTTTTAATGAGTGTGGCATTGACAAAAGAGGATCTTGCATGATAAAGAATCCTCTTCCTTGCCATATGACTGCATGGTGATGAATTATGTGTAAAGTGTACTTAGAATCTGTGTATATGTTAATGGAGTGGCCTTGTGCATGTTATAAGGCTTTAGTGAGTTTCTGTTCAAGTCTCTTGCCCACTTACAAATGGAGTTGTTTGCTGTTTTCTTGGGTTTTTCTTTGTTTTGTTTTGTTTTTTAAAACAGAGTCTCACACTGTCCTCCTGGGTAGTTTTGTGGCATTATAACTCATAGCAACCTCAAACTCTTGGGCTCAAGTGATCCTCTTGCCTCAGCCTCCCAAGTAGCTGGGACTACAGCACCCACCACAACACCTGGTTATTTTCATAGATGGAGTCTTTCTCTTGCTCAGACTTGTCTTGAATTCCTGTGCTCAGAAAATCTACCAGCCTCAGCCTTCCATGGTGCTAGGATTATGGGTGTGAGCCACTGCGTGCAGCCTTTGTTTTCTTGTGGTTTGATTTGAGTTTTCTGTAGATTCTAATTATCAACACATTGTGAGATTCATAGAATGCACATATCTTCTGTAGAGATCCTTTGCATCCTTTGTTAGATATATTCCCAGGGGTGTAGATTAGTAGAAGTGATCTTCTGGGAAGATGATATATGGCAAAGCCTGCCTTGGCAATGGAGTCAGCAGTGGGTTTGGGAGAACTGCCATCAATAAACTAGGTGTCTTCAGGATTAGGTAAGAGAAAGAGGGAGATGTTAGGAAAAGGGTGTAGTGTTAACATGACTAAAGGTCAGCAATCATGGAATGAGTTCTGAAAAGTGCAAGAGTCATGTGAGTGGAGGGGAGCAAATGGAGATGAAGGGTTATATGTGGGGCCAGGGAGAAAGTCAAGGTTAGTATTTTCTATAAAGGGGATTAGGGGAGGCGGAGCAAGATGGCGGAGGAGACACATCCCTGAGTCAACTCTCCCGGTGTTTTCAGGTGAGAGTGGACTTATTGAATCTCTTCCGCGTGTAGTCCTTG
>NW_003854743.1:0-2678 GCF_000181295.1 Otolemur garnettii
ATTCTGTTGGGCAATTTAGCTATTTACTTGTAAAAATAGGATATATAAACCATCCTCTAGAATTTGAGTCATGAAATAATATTTTAAAAATGAAAGCTAGTAAGAGCAGGCTTTGCACTTCAAACACTAAATTAACAATTTTATGGAAGAAAAATAATTTGATGTTCTGTAAGTACATGATATTTTTAAAAGATAAAATCCCATATTAACAAAAATACTCTCTATAGTATTTTAAATTCGTAGTCTTATGCATATTTCTAAAGTATGGTAGACAAGGTACTTCCCTAAATAAGGGTTTCTCTGTCTCTCTCTCTATATCTATGTATATACACACATACACACACACATACACTAACAACTTTGCTTGGAGTAAGTTTTAGATTCATACATAAAAGGTCAGATTGTGCTTCCAGAACATATTGGGTATTTGTTTCTTTACCCTCTGACACATCATGTATGATATGAAATTTTAAATTCTCAAGTTCAAATATATCCTCTATCTAAAAGTAGTTCTATGGCTTTATGAAGGAATCATATAATTATAATTGCCCATAACTGAGATTGTAAATCCACTACTTTATTTGTTACACATGGAACATGCAATGTGTTTCTCTTTTTATTTGGCAAAATGGAAAATAAACACCTATCAGGCAGTATATTTATAACCACGTGCTTTGTAAATTATAAAGTTCTGTGTCTGGCTACCAGAATTTTTCTAATTTTCCTAATTAGAAATTTTCCTACATCATAATATTCCTAATTTTTCTATTTTTTCCAATTCAGATTTCTCCAATGAAAATATATGATATTTGAGACATTAGCTATATTCCAATATATCATGGGAAATTTTAATGAGTATCACTTATCAGTTGTTTTAAGATCTCCCTTCTTAGGCCTTACTCATGATATTGTAAAATCAATGCTTCTTTCACTGAGTGTCACTGTAAATATCTCACACATCTATATGTGCCCATAGAACACACAAGAATATACGGATCATGAATGAACCTAAAATGTGTTTCCAGTTGTTTCGATTTCCATGTTACCATACAGGCTTCCCAGTACTCAGTCTTTCAGAATGATGTAGAAGTATCTAAAGAAGATGCCTAGAACATGAAGAAAAGACACATACATAACGTCAATATTTACTGTACAAAGATAGCTGAATATTGTTACCTGATGGAAAATTTTTTTCATAAAAATCAAAGATGCTATGCTTGCCTGCACATGTAAAAATTGACCTCAGTAGTGGAAATTTACATGGTCATGCCCATTATTTAGCAGCACAAATAAACAACAAACTTAACAGGGTTTAGTTACTTGAATTTTTCCCTTCTCAGTCAATTATGATGAAATAAGCAGGAACACTTTGCTTTGACTGAGGATTTATTAGGACATTCGTATGCATAGCATAGCTATTATGTTCTGCACCTAACAAGACAAATGCTGGAATCTACCGTCTCAGAACAGCTGAAGGCAGAGCTTTCTCACAGGCAGAAGAAAAACTCTTCAGTTTTTCGGTCACTCAAATGGCACACCCCTCTAACCACTGCTTTCCTAATTAAACACATCTACCTGTATGTTGCCGGTCTCATTCTAGGAAATAGAGACCTTCCACAAATTTCTACTGCCATGGCGGGTGTAGCAAGAAAACATCACAAGTAGAAGAGCAGATGCCATCTGAACACATACTGCAGCCTGGGAAGAAAACTGAGTTTTCAGAAATACTCTGGGTTACTTTCTCAGGAAAATAATTCTTCTATTTAAGTGCAGACAGAGTTTATGACTGTTTACATCATCATGATGTTCAATGGAGGAAAGTGTAAGGTCATTACATATTAGTTCATTAGAATATTTGGACCAAAATCAAATGAATTAGTCTTTCTAAACAGTTTTCTTCCATACAATGATCCCTAGAGGTGAAAGACTTGGTTCTTGCCAAGAAAACGTAGCTGAATGCCAAGTAACGTAAGAAGTAGAATTCTAACATGAACTGAATACTAAGTTCTGAGTTTCACATCATTGAAAACTTAGGTGAGGCCGGTAATACTTAAATAAAGATGAAGAGAGAAATAGCCACAAGTTCCTTTACCCTACCACAGCCCAGTAAAGGAGGGTTTTACCCTGGCTGTTAGAAAGTCTGTGCCCCAGAAGCACGGAAGCTCAAAGACAGAGATTCCTAGAGCTGAGTGTGACGATCGAAATCTCTGACAGACAGGCAATCACAGTTCTGTGGGTTTAGGTAGGAGTAGAGGTTATTAATCAAAGAAATTGTTACTTTGTAACCTGGGAACAGCACCTAAAGGCCTCCACTGTAATTTCCTTAACAGGGCTTGTCACTGGCTGCATTGATCAACTGTATCTCATCATATGTGTAGTTAAATGTCTGATCTTCTGTTCTTTAAGGTCCTTTGATAAAGAGTCACATAAATACTTATCTGAACCTGCTAAAGATTTTTGTCATGTAATGAGTTCCACTAAAATTTGACAGTTTTCAATTTACCTAATAAATTGACTGAATCCAGCAGCCTCAAATATCCTATGTGTTATTTTTAAGATTTTATGAACCTGGCTAAGCACTGTACCTCTCTCATTGGCAAAAGCTAAAAGTTGCACAAACATATCTTAATTCTGAAGGGCTATCTGATGTGATCAAAGTTACTGTGCATTAAATTATG
>NW_003854744.1:0-2678 GCF_000181295.1 Otolemur garnettii
CCTCAGGAAGGTTGAAGTGCACTCTTCAATCTTCTCTCCTGTCTCTGCTCCAAACCATCAGCTAATTTGCTAAGGTTCTGTCCTTTCAGCCTCCTTCTGGACGGGAGCTTCTGCAAAAAGCTGGCTGCAGTTCGCCATCTTGGCTCCGCCGATAGTAGCCATTCTAATCAGGAAAAGGTCATATCTCATTGTGGTTTTGATTGCATTTCCCTGATGAGTTGGGTTGAACCATATATACCTGTTGGCCATCTATGTCTTTTTTTGAGAAATGTATATTCAGGTCTTTTGCTCATTTTGAAATCACATTTTAGGGGGTTTGTTTTCCTTTATTTGGGGGTTTGTTGGGTAGGGGTCATTTGTTTGCTTTACTATTGAGTTGTGAGAGTGCCCAGTATATCCTGAATATTAACCCTTTGTCAAATACCTGCAGACTCTACCGCCTACATCCTACTTCAGCCTCCCATGGCCACAGCTGGTCCTTTTCATTACCTGAGAATTATCCCACTTCTGAAGTCACCTTTATAGACATCCTGTTCTCTGAGCACCTAGTTCCTGTCCTTATAGTAGAATCACTCAATTGCTCACACTTCACTGGGGTCTCCAGCCCACTGGCCCTTTCTTTGTCCTTATTTATCAACTCTGACTCCCCTGCTGCCTTCACTTCCCTCATTGCACACTTCAGATTCTATGATTTCATGATGTTACCAGCAAGCCTGTCAAATTACCAGAGCAACACGATGGCTCAGAATATTATCAACAAATATTCATCCAAATTTGGAGGACTAACCTAATGCCCTTCTGATAAACAGTCTCCTTCCAAAGAAAAAACATAATATCCAGGTCAGTTACTGGACATCACAATAATACAAATCAAGTAGTTTGACCTCTTTCAAAAAATAATTTAGAAATCTTTCATGATAAACCCTATCCTCTGGGCCAATGGAACAGTTTACAGTAATTTACCCTTAGTCTTTTCAATTTTTTTCCTACTAATTGGATATTATAAATTTGACCTATGTACTACTCTGCTTTGTGCTGTGTTAACAGAAAAGCTGATACTGGGGAATTTATAAAGATAAATCAGGCTCGGCACCTTTGGTTCAAGTGGCTAAGGCACCAGCCACATACACCTAAGGTGGTGGGTTAGAATCCAGCCCAGGCCCGCCAAACAACAATGACGACTGCAACCAAAAAATAGCCGGGCGTTGTGGTGGACGCCTGTGGTCCCAGCTACTTGGGAGGTGGAGGCAGGAGACTCGCTTGAGCCCAGGATGCTGCGGCAGGCTATCCAGGGGGACAGCTTGAGGCTCTGTCTCAAAAAAAAAAAAAAAAGATAAATCTATTTGTTTCATGGATATGGAGGCTGGGAATTTGGGGGTGCATATGATGAAGTCCTTCTGGCTGCATCAACCCAGGGTGGCAGGTGGAAAGGCAAGAGGGTAGTGAAAGTTAGCCAAACTCTTCATTTGCTCAGGAACCTTCACCCCACTAAAAGCATTTAATCCACTTATGAAGACTTGAACGTTCTCCTGAAGGTCTCACTTCAAGACCTTGTTGCATTGGGAATCAAGTTTCCACCACATGAACTTTGAAGGACATGTTAAACCATTGCAAACAAGAAAATAATAATTTTAGCATTTTTTAAAACTAGGAAGTATGAGGGTGGTGCCTATGGCTCAAGGAGTAGGTGAGTTCAAGCCCAGCCCCAGCCAAAATCTGCAAAAACAAACAAACAAACAATAACAACAACAAACTAGGAAGTACGAAGACTTAAGAGAAAAATGAAAGTTAATTGTAAATTTTCCCCATATTTATAAGTTTTATTTATTTATGTTTACAAAAATTAAACCAATTTCAGGTTAATGTGAAGGTAAAAACAACCAGGTCAAAATATTTAATTTTGGGGGCAGAGCCAAGATGGCAGACTGCAGCCAGCTTTTTACAGAAGCTCCCATCCAGAAGGAGGCTGAAAGGACAGAAGCTTAGCAAATTAGCTGATGGTTTGGAGCAGAGACAAGAGAGAAGATTGAAGAGCACACTTCAACCTTCCTGGGGGACGCTGTGACCCCAAAAATACAACCAAAAGGTACAAAATCCACCACCAAGCGGACGGGAGTCCTCTCCTCCACAACAAGGGCTCGCAGTTTACTCCATGCAAACAAGCGAGCAGAGTTCAAACTTCCTCCCACTCTATTCCACGAGAGAAACCCCCTAAAAACTGGACCTCCTACCCCTGCTGGTGTGCCATGGCACCCTCCGGCCAGACATAAAACTGTAAAACTGTATAAATATGTATATATTCCCCACCTGCAACATTGAACTCCGAGGAGTCTCCACCCACCCACTCCGAGATCTGGAGGTTTATTACCTATGGAGTCCTGATTCTTGGGCATCCTCTTGAGAGAAGTGGAGGGGGAAAGGGCTGGTGCTGTTCTGTGCTGACTGTGGTGCGGGCGTGAGGAGAGGAGAGTCAGCTCAGGGGATACCAGGGCAGAAACGGTGGCATCCCGAGTGGCACGCCATCCTGGACAGCAGCCACAGGCAGGGTGCACTTAACTTTCTTGAGTGGAGCCCCAGCCCTCAGGGGGCTGATGTGGCTGAGACAAAGGCAGTGGGCGGGCAGAGGCTAGAATTGACACCTGAGTTTAAAGCCGAATGCAACCTCTGATTTACAGAGA
>NW_003854745.1:0-1136 GCF_000181295.1 Otolemur garnettii
AAAGAAAGGTGAACTTTGTTATTGCAATTATTTTAAATACCCTGTGGGAAAATCTGATTGGGTAAATATTATTTCCACTAAAAGTTTTTAAACAGGCTAATGTAATTGTACATTTACTCACACTTGGAACTGATGAGTAAAACTCAGGGGAAATGGGACAGGTGGGCCGGAGGGGAGGGGCTAAAGTGACCGAGGCTTGGTGAGGAGTAAAGGTATGGCCATTGACTCAGGCATCATAAAACTGACCCATTACCCAAAGACATTTGTACCCCATTAATATTTTTAAATTTAAAAGATAGAATAAAAAGTTCAAGTAGAAGTATTACAAAAGGAAAAATAAGGCTTTGGGTAAAAGCATAAATGATTAAAATACTTTTATTGATGAAAGGTACAGTATAAAAGCCCCTAAGAACATGCATACTGTAGCCAATTTACTTACAAATACCTGAAGCCAATGTTCTTTCTTTCTTTTTTCTGAAAACTCATGTGACAACAGTCATATCAAGACAGAAAACTTCTATTTTTATAGTAACAAACCTCATACTTGAGGTTTCCTGATCTATGTAAATGAAATATCAATGCCTACTTTTCAGGGATAGGGTAAGAAATAAATGCAATAATATGTGTATACAAAGTAGCTACTTGGCCCATAATAGGTGTTCTATGAATATCTGCCCCTCTTTCTCATTAACTGTCCTTAAGTAGACAGTGGACAACAGTGTAGGCAGCCTGTGAGGCTGAGCACGGGGGACTCAGACCCCCCGTCTCTGTTACCTCCATGTCTTCATGAATGCTCAACCCATATCTGTGCAGTCTGTGAGGCTGAGCATGGGGGACTCAGACCCCCTGTCTCTTTTAACTCCATGTCTCTGTGACTGCTCCATACACATCTCTGCAGTCTGTGAGGCTGAGCATGGGGGACTCAGACCCTTCCTCTCTGTTAACTCCATGTCCCCGTGACTGCTCCACCCACATCTGTGCAGTCTGTGAGGCTGAGCATGGAGGACTCAGACTCCCTGTCTCTGTTAACTCCACGTCCCTGTGACTACTCCACCCACATCTGTGCAGTCTGTGAGGCTGAGCATGGAGGACTCAGACTCCCCGTCTCTGTTAACTCCATGTCCCCGTGACTACTC
>NW_003854745.1:1264-2676 GCF_000181295.1 Otolemur garnettii
ACTCCATGTCCCCGTGACTACTCCACCCACATCTGTGCAGTCTGTGAGGCTGAGCATGGAGGACTCAGACTCCCCGTCTCTGTTAACTCCATGTCTCCGTGACTACTCCACCCACATCTGTGCAGTCTGTGAGGCTGAGCATGGGGGACTCAGACCCCCTGTCTCTGTTAACTCCATGTCCCCGTGACTGCTCCACCTACATCTGTGCCGTCTGTGAGGCTGAGCATGGGGGACTCAGACCCCCATCTCTGTTAACTCCATGTCCCCGTGACTGCTCCACCCACATCTGTGCAGTGTGTGAGGCTGAGCACGGGGGACTCAGACCCTTCCTCTCTGTTAACTCCACGTCCCCATGACTGCTCCATACACATCTGTGCAGTCTGTGAGGCTAAGCATGGGAGACTCAGACCCTTCCTCTCTGTTCACTCCATGTCTCTGTGACTGCTCCACCCACGTCTGTGCCATCTGATAGCGGTGTGACCTACAGTGACAGCACTTGCATGTGGTTCAACCATTGCCTGCCATGTGGTTCTGAGGATCGAATGATCCAATTTACAATGACATCATCTATTTCTTTTGTGTGCTCAACACAGAAAAGGTTTCCTTGCTTTTACATCCAAATATTTGAACAGTTTATATTAAAAAGTGGAAGTTTGTGGTTGCCTGAAAATATTCTCAAAGTTTGTGTTCCTCTCCTTCATTCTCCAGCCATCGCACACAGGTGAGACAGGACTGGAGTCCACATCAGCTCTAGAGACAGCGTCTGTCCAATTCCGAGGGAGGCTGGTTCCCTCCACACGTCCACTGATGTGCTGGGTCTGCATCTCAGATGGAGCTGAGGATTGTGGAGGGTCCTTCTGGCTTCTGTCCTGTGAGCCACATCTGACACAGAGAAACCTACCTGCAGCACAAGGTTTCATTACTAAGATGTGTAATGAAGATCCAGCTTAGCCTTGGAGACATGAAGGAAGGTTTCAGTCAGTGTGTGACTCCCTCCTGCTGAAGGCTGAGTGCCTCATCTGAAAACTCGAGGTTGAATCAGATGCAGCTGCAGGGGCGGGAGTGCAGCTGGGAGAAGCAGGACGGATGCCACCCGCGTCTGACACGTGGTCACTGCGGCCAGTCCTGCTAGACGCGCAAAGCCCGGTATGGAGCCTCGTGTATTAACATCAGTGCTGTGTGCAGCCACCACTTCTCAGCAGGACACAGGGACAGGGTCACAGCCCCTCTGCAGGAAGGGACTTAGCACAGATGTAGAGCGTGATGGTTGGGCCACACAATTGAGTGGCAGAGACATGATTCAATGACAGCCTTCCTGAACTTCCTATACGCATGGATTTTAAAATGCAACCTCATTTATTGGAACAGTGGAAAATACAGAAGTTCAACTTTAATCCCCTGATGTGCCAAAT
>NW_003854746.1:0-313 GCF_000181295.1 Otolemur garnettii
TGCTGTGTTATTTCTTTTCATAATGCTTATGCTAACCTGAGCAGCTCTGTCCACACCCTCTGCTTGCTTTGATATAAAGGAGATGAGTCATATTTGTCTCGTATTGTTCCCTGGATTGCCTCATGCATGTAAATCTTGCCTGTGTGCCTGTGGCCTCCTCAAAAACAAGGACAGGGCTGTATTCTGTAGCCTCGGTGCTATTCCCTGCTACGTTGCTGGGCATGGGCACACAGAATCCAGTGTTTGAGTTTTGACTAGAATGATTGGAGGCTGGTTCAGTTTCTCAGGTCCTAAAGGATTTTTTTTTTTTTTT
>NW_003854746.1:2072-2675 GCF_000181295.1 Otolemur garnettii
TGAGCTCTGGTGATCCACCCGCCTCGGCCCCCCAGAGTGTGGGAGTCATTTTTTAATGGCTATGGAGCTTCAGTTCAGGATGATGGAGTAATTCTGGAGAAGGACAGTAGTTCTGGTAGCACAACACTGTGAATATACTTTGTGCTATCCAAGTGTACACTTAAAAATAGTTGAAGTAGTGAATTTTATGTTATGTATATTTTACCACAATAAAAAAAATGCACAAAAACTTAGCTGGACTGGTGTACCCTTAAAAATTCATAGTTTTGAACCTCAGGCCCGGGTAGGTTTCCGAAATGTCTCCATTTTAAAAGAAGTGCTGCCAGGTGATTCTTAGATGCTACAGCTTGAGGACAGGCTGGGATATAGACTCCTGGCTAGTGACAAGAAGGGGGGCTGGAGGAGTATGCAGACATGACCAGAGTCTTCCCACAGGCTTCGGTCACACCCAGGGGCTTTAGGGAACCTGCACCACGCCACTCCGCCTGCGGGCCCTTGTCCCTCAAGGCTGCCCTTTCTAGGACAAGTTCACCTTCTCTGGTGAATCCCACCAAGAAAGTGACCTCAGCAGCAGCTGGTCCATCTGCTCTGACCTGACTCCAC
>NW_003854747.1:0-2673 GCF_000181295.1 Otolemur garnettii
GGTCATAAGGCCCAGTGTTATTGTGTACAGCATGTCACTATGATCCTGCTGAGGGTCATAAGGCCCAGTGTGAGAGTGTACAGTGGGTCACTAGGATGCTGCTGAGGTTCACAGTGCCCAATGTTAGAGTATACAGCAGGTCACTGTGCTCCTGCTAAGGATCATAGGGCACCTTGCTGATCATCATGAAGCCCAGTGTTAGAGTGTACAGCTCCTCACTGGGATCCTGGTGAGTGTCATAGGGCCCAGTGTGAGAATGTATGGCATGTCACTGTGATCCTGCTGAGAGTCATGAGGCCCAGTGTGAGAGTGTACAGCAGGTCACTGTGATCCTGCTGAGCGTCATAAGATCCAGTGTTAAGAGTGTACATCAATTCACCGTGCTCCTGCTGAGGATCATAAGGCACCTTGTGAGGGCATACAACAGGTTACTGTGATCCTGATGAAGGAAATAAGGTCCAGTGTGAGAGGGTATAGCAGGTCACTGTGATCCTTCTGAGGGTCATAAGGCCCACTGTGAGAGTGTACAGTGGGTCACTGTGATCCTGATGAGGGTCATAGGGCCCAGTGTTATTGTGTACAGAAGGTCACTATGATCCGGCTGAGCGTCATAAGGCCCAGTGTGAGAGTGTACAGTGGATCACTGTGATCCTGCTGAGGGTCATGAGAGACACTGTAAGAGTTTACAGCAGGTCATTGTGATCCTGCTGAGGGTCATAAGGCCGCTTGTGATATTGTACAGCAGGTCACCCTGATCTTTCTGAGGGTCATAAAACCCAGTGTGAGAGTGTACGGTGGGTCACTGTAATCCTGCTGAGGGTGTTAAGGACCAGTGTGAGAGTGTACAGCTGGTCACAATGATCCTGCTGAAGGTCATAGGAACCAGGATTATTGTCCACAACAGTTCACTGTGACCCTGCTGAGGGTCATACGTCCCAGTGTGAGAGGGTATAGCAGGTCACTGCAATCCTGCTGAGGGTCATAGGGCCCAGTGTTATTGTGTATATCAGGTCATTGTGATCCTCCTGAGCATCACAACACCCAGTGTAAAAGTATACAGCAGGTCACTGTTTTCCTGCTAAGGTCATAGCACCCACCGTTATTGTGTACAGCAGATCACTGTGTTCATGCTGAGGATCATAATGCCCAGTGTGAGAATTTACAGCGGGTCACTGTGATCTTGCTAAGGGTAATGAAGCCCAGTGTGAGAAAGTAAGTGGGTCACTGTGATCCTGCAGAGGGTCATAAGGCCCAGTGTGAGAGTATACAGCGAGTCAATGTGATCCTGATGAGGGTCATATGGCCCAGTGTTAGAGTGTCCTGTGGATGACTGTGATCCTGCTCAGGGTCATAGAGCCCAGTGTCAGAGTGTACACCAGGTCACTGTGATCTTGCTGAGGGTCAAAAGGCCCAGTGTTTGAGTATAAAGCAGGTCACTGTGATACTGCTGTGGGTCATAAGGCCAAGTGTGAGAGTTTAAAGATAACTGTGTTCCTGCTGAGGTTCCTTAGGCCTAGTGTTAGAGTGTACAGAGGACACTGTGTTCCTGCTGAGGTTCCTTAGGCCTAGTGTTAGAGTGTACAGAGGACACAGTGATCCTGCTGAGGCTCATGAGGGCCAGTGTAAGAGTGTTCAGTGGTTCATGGTGATCCATAAGAAGGTCACAGGGCCCAGGTTTATTCTGTGCAGCAGGTCACTGTGATCCTGCAGAGGGTCATATGGCCCAGTGTGGGAGTTTACAGCGGGTCACTGTGATCCTTATGAGGTTCATAGGGCCCAGAGTGAGAGTGTACAGTGGGTCACTGTTTTCTTGCTGATGGTCATAAAGCCCAGTGTGAGAGTGTACAGCTGGTCACTGTGATCCTGTTGAGGTTCATAGGCCCCAGTGTTATTGTGCATAGCAGGTCACTGTGATCCTGCTGAGGGTTATAGGACCCAGTGTGCATGTGGAAAGCAGGATACTGGGATCCTGCTTAGGCTCATAAGGCCCAGTATGAGAGTGTACAGCGGATCACTGTCATCCTGCTGAGGGTCATAAGGCCACTAGTGAGATGGCACAGCAGGTCACTGTGATCTTTCTGAAGGTCATAAGTCCCAGTGTGCGATTGTACAATGGGTCACTGTTATCCCGCTGAAGGTGCTAAGGACCAGTGTAAGAGTGTACAGGGCGTCACAGTGATCCTGCTGAGGGTCATGAGGGTCAGTGTGAGAGTGTACAGCAGGTCACTTTTATCCTGTTGAAGGTCATAAGGCCCAGTTTTTATTGTGTACAGCAGGTCAGTGTGATTCTGCTCAGGATTATAGGACCCAGTGTGCGTGTGTAAAGCAGGTCACTATGATCCTATTGAGGGTCATAAGGCCCAATGTGAGAGTGTACAATGGGTCATTGTGATATTCCTGAGGCTGTTTAGGGCCAGTGTGATAGTGTACATCGAGTCATGGTGAACCTGCTGAAGGTCATAGGGCCCAGGGTTATTGTCTACAACAGTTCACTGTGACCCTGGTGAGGGTCATAAAGCCCAGGTTGAGAATGTATAGTGGGTCATTATGATCATGCCATGCATCATAAGGCCCAGTTCTAGTGTGTATAGCTTGTCACTGTGATCCTGCTGAGTGTCATAAGGAACACTGTGAGAGTGTACAGCAGGTCACTGTGATGTTCCTGAGGGTCAT
>NW_003854748.1:0-2672 GCF_000181295.1 Otolemur garnettii
AGGACAGAGTTTGTTCATAGTTTCCTCAGGGTCTTCATCTATACTATTCCAAAGTCTCCCACACTTTGCCCCCATTCCACTTTGTCCCTTCGCTACTATTGTCTCATTCTCAAGAGTCTGGCCCCACTGGATCCCGTTGATCCCATGCACCTCTCCCTTGCTGTTAAAGCCCAGGATCTCGAAGCTGATGCTGGAGGTTCGGCCAGATTGAATCTCATGCAGGTGGCGGAAAAGGTTGAGCCGAGCCCGGCCCCGCCCATTGTCCAGCTCTCCCTGGGTCAGGACTCCAAGCAGAGTCGACTTCCCTGAGTCCACATTCCCCAGGACGGCCACACGTAGGTCTAGGAACTGTGGATGAATTGTTAGAGGTAAGAGTTCCAATCCCTCACCTCTCTCATTGAAGGTTAGGTCAAGAGATTAATGCACTTTAGGGAGCAAGTAATGAAATGGAAGCCCCCAGAATTCTGGGCCAGGGGAGAGAAATGCCAACACCCAGGAAGTATGGACATGAGGGGTAAGGAAGAGTGTAAGCTCACCTGTTGGTTGTCAGGGACCTTTCGTACTAGCACCTCAGTGATCTTCCGGGGCACATCACTATCATAATCCACTTCTCGCTCTCGGAGAACAGTGATGTCTGCCCCAACCCTGTCATAGCAAAGCCACACCTGCCATATCTCAACTATACTCCCGCATTCTAGACTGGCTCTGAACCAGCAGCCTTCCTGTACTCCCCACACAATCCCAACACCTTACTGCACTTCCCACCAGCCTCCACTCTATCCCTCATCCACAGCTTCCATTAAACATACACACATCCCTTAAATCAAGGAGCAAAAAGCCTATGTCCAGTGAGGAGGGGACATGAGCCCTCATACTTTAGCCCTTTGTCAAGAGAAGGCAGCAGCAGGAGGAAAAGTCCCACCTTGGCCCCTCAGGCCCTATGTGACTGGGTCTGCATGGGCTTCCCAAGTTAGGTAAAGGAGAACTGTGGGGGACAGGGAAACATACTTCTCTGCCATTCGGTGTAGAGTCTTGAGGGAGGCCCGCATCTCTTCCTCAGCCAGCCCCACCAGCAGCCCATTGTCCTCTACCCCGATCTGGTAGACAGCCTCACCACGTCCCTCCTGGAGCCGCCACTTCATTTGTGTCACCAAGTGCTCAAAGCGGTACTGAGATGGATTCACCAGCTTCAGCTTAGGGTAGGTGGGGTATCATGAGGTGAAATCAGAGATGTTCCTCCCAAACTCACAAGGGCCCTACCTGTTCTGATCCAAGGACAAGGGCTTTCCCTCTCCACTTAAACCCTTCATCCCCAAGCCCCCTTAATAGTGAGTCCCCCTCCAATAAAACAAGGTACAGAACCCTTACCCTGAATCACAGCACTAATTTGCTATAGATATTAAGTGGAAAGGATCTCAGAGAAATCATCCCGTGCTGGCAAGGACAGTCTACCCCATCCTCTACTCCTCCCCACTCTAAAGACTCACTTTATATTCGATGTTTCCATCTTCAGCCTGAAAAGAAACAAGTAGCAGTTACCATACACTGTCCAGACCCAATCCCTACTTCCCCTCGAGAAGGGGCCCAGGCAGCTAACTTAAGACAGCAGGAAGTCCCAAGAGCACCTGCTCAGGAAAGTGGCTGCCAAAGGTCAGTGGCAGACAAAACTCTCTACTCAGCCCCAGTGTGGCCTCTCTGAAGGCCAGGCCTATAAGGACACTGGGAGTCACCCATCTAAGCCAGGAACAGAACACCAAGTCCCTCCTTTCTTTGATTACTGGCAGCACATTCTTCCTAGATGCAAGATCACCTCTTCCTTCTCCTTAGTGCCTCAAATCGCAGTTCCCAGAAATCATGTCTCCTCTGTACCCAAGCTATTGAGGTCTTTCTTTGCCACTGGTCTGGAAGACACCATTTCCTTCCTGACCCACCCCCTGATGTCATCAAGAGTAAGAGGCTGCAAGAGGTTCTGGACCAAGGCCAAAGGGTGAGGTAAGTACTGGTCAATATAAGCCTGATGACACAGGAGCCCGAGGTGAGAGAGGAGCAGAGATCCAAACCTGGGGCTGAGATGAACAGAAGAAACTTGGAAAATGGAATGAAAGAGACAAACTCAATGTCTTTTACTCCTAACCTTCAGGCCTCAGTTGAGGTGAAATCCTGAATCTACCCCCAAATCGCTTCTTTTTTTTTTAGAGACAGAGTCTCACTTTGTTGCCCTCGTTAGAGTGCTGTGGAGTCACAGCTCACAGCAACCTCCAGCTCCTGGGCTTAGGCGATTCCCTTGCCTCAGCTTTCCGAGTAGCTGGGACCACAGGCACCCACCACAACACCCGGCTATTTTTTGTTATTGTTGTTGCAGTTTGGCTGGGGCCAGGCTTGAACCCACCACCCTCAGTATATGGGGCCGGCACCCTACTCACTGAGCCACAGCGCCACCCCCCACAATCTCTTCTACCTCCTCCAGGTGGTAGCACAGCACAGAAATACTGTGTTGCCTGAGCCTTTCCCTCTTGGGTGCAAAGGGATATAGGATTTGCCATTTCCACATTCCTCTCTGACCCTTTTATTTTTCCTCTTCCCTTCCTATCATTCCATCCCTTTAAGGCCCTCTGGTTCCCAGACCCTAACAAGGTCTTTACCGGTAATCTCTGCCTCATTGTATACAAGGG
>NW_003854749.1:0-2671 GCF_000181295.1 Otolemur garnettii
GAGACCCTGAAGCCAAGGAAGTCAGGTGAGCTGCCCAAGGTCACACACCTGGAGTGGCGGTGGCAGGAGGCAGGCACAACCTTCAGACATCAGGACCCAGATTCTTTCCACCTTGCCACTTCTCATACTCACCAGACAGATGTTTCCAAAATCCAGAGAAACATATTCCAAACCCCATTGTTCACCAACCAAGCAGGGCCCTAGACCTCCTTGGGTGGGAAGATGTGTCAGGGAAGGACCTGACAGTGTCCTTCTAGAGCTGTGGGCATTTAGCTGGACAGTGTCCCGCAGGGATGCAGGATCATTGCCGTGGCAGAGAGAGCCAGCTAGAGGGCAGCTGGAAGAAGGGAAAACGGAGCAATAAGAGCAGTGACAGCTACTGCCATCAGCCCATCTGGCTCCCCTGCTCACCTTGCAGGGGTGATTCTCCTCTAAACCCTGCAAGGAACGTATTACACTTCACAGAAGAAAAAACTGAGACTCAGAGAGCTGGCAAGGCCACACAGCCAGGTTTTCTCCTGGAATTTGAACCAAAGACGACAGGTCTCTAAAATCTGTGCACTTTTCCTTATGCAAAGGTGTCCTCTGCAGGTAACTGTGAGGTCTATTTCCTCTTCCTCTCCCATTGCGGACTACTTTGGAATTCTTGGTATGTAAGTTATTTGTAGTATATTCTTCCTTTTTTAATCGGCCCTCCCTATCATTCAGCTCTGTGCTTTTCCCTGAAGTCATCTCATCGCTTTGATTTTTTCCCTCTAGGTAGCAACAGTCACCTGGGGTCATCTTTGATCTTGTTCTGCAGATGCACAAACCTACTGCTGTGTCCCCTCCTTCCACACTTGGAACCAGCAGAGAAAAGGCAAGTATCAAGTAGGGATTCCTGGAGGGTGAGGGCCAAATAAAAAATCACAGGTCTTGGTGTTCTGCACAGTGACTGAGGTTCCTTGGTAGAAAACTCAGAAGCATTTATAAACCCAGCCCTAGCTGCTACAGGCTCCGAAAAGACTTTCCAGGAAAAATCGCAAACTGGAGGGATCAGAAAAGATTGTTCTCAGCTGGTTTGGCTCTTCGTCTCCCCAGAAATAGGGAGGGCCTGGGGAGGTGACCTCTTCAGACAGGTCCCAATTGTCTTTGCCCAATTGTCCCCATCAGATTGGACAATGCCACTAAGTGCGAATTTAAAAAATTGCATCTCAAACTCAGCATGTTTCAAGTTCACCTTGTCTCCCTGTGTTCCACAAATTTGCTCCTCTACTTGTGTTCCTTTCCTTAGGGAATGGCTCCCACTCTCTGCAAAGCCACCCAAGCTGGAAACCTCGGGGTCAGCAGAAGCTTCTCCACCCTGGGCCCTCTTCCGGAATGTCAATTCATTTTGCTTCCTTACTGATTTCCAAGTCTGCTGTAAGAGAGGAGATCCCTCACTGCTCCATGTCCTGCCTTCATTTAGGCTCCGAGCATCATCCCCTGGATGTCTATGCCGGTCCCCTGGTCGTTCTTTCTGCCACAAGACTTGTGCCAGTCAAACCCACATCTTCTGTCCTATAGCCAGGGTGAGTTTCCCAAAATACAAATCTAATCCTGTCACTCTCCTGTGATTTTAGCTGTTTTATAATTTCCCCAGCGCAGAATCCTGAACTCCTTTGCCCAACCTATAAGATATTTGTGATTTGGCCCCTGCTTACCTTGCTCTGACTCATTTCTCACCTCTTCCCTATGCACCACACATTTGGAGCTACTGCTTTTGGAACTTTAAGCAGTTATCAGTCCTGTGACTCCCCTAAAAACATGTGCTTTTATCTCCCCTTTTAAGTGAAGAATCAGAGCCTCAAATCATACAGCTGGTAAGTGGCAAGATCTGATTTTAAACACAAATCTTACTGCCTCTGAAGACCAGGTCTCTCTGACAGGTGAGGGGAAGCTGGTGTACCTTGTGGAGCCGCCAGGCCTGCAGTTAGGGAGAGGGGATACTGAACCACCTGGACTCAGAAAGCCCTGGCATCAGCTTGTTGTAGCCCTGTCCTTTCTCTCTGACCCACATGATTTTGCAGATGTGAGGGGTGACTGAGCCCCAAGATTAATAATTATTGCAAAATTTACTGTGGCCAAGGAGAAAGCACATCATTCATCATGTGAGCTGCGCTCAGATCCCATTGCAGGAGTTTAATCAGACTAATGAACCAGCTGGCTTCCTTTCTAAAATGATTTCTGCTGTTTCCATTACCGAATAACAGCACAGCAAGATTTGAAAGGAAGAGAGAAGAAAATTTGTCTGGGGAGGAAGGATATCCTCCAAGTTAACCAGCTGACAAATTGGCTGTGATGGTAGTTGTAGGGCAAAGAAATTGGGGTGGAGAACTGTGTAGGAGAACTGTGTAGGACATTGGTAGTGTCCAATCTAGGCCTATCAGATCCAGGTAGATGTTCCCCAGGAAACAAGGTTGATAAGTGTAGATAAAGACAGCTCCAGTGAATTATAGGCCAGTGCATTCAAAAGAGAACAGCTAGAGTGTTGAAGGAATTTGAACCTAATACTACATTCATTCATCTAACATTTATTGATTCTACTATGTGCCATGATCAATTCTAAACACCAAAAATACAACAATGAACCCAACATGGGCTTTGCCTCAAATAATTTAAAATTAAGGGTGATTGTTTTCAAATATTTTTT
>NW_003854750.1:0-2670 GCF_000181295.1 Otolemur garnettii
GAGCATTCAACTGTGCCGGCTGTTTTAATCCCTTCACATCTATATTGGTCGTGCTATCTATATTACAGATGGTAGGTGGTATCTATACTGCCTACATTATCTATATTGTAGATATAGATGGGTGTTCTATAGCATACTAGGAAATTACTTAGGAAACAAAAGAAAACTAAGCTAGTGCTTAGTATTAGGGTTTTATTATTTGACACAATAAATATTATAAAAATATTTTTAAAAAATTTGACTACAAATAGAACTAGAAAAACATCTTAAAAATTATGCTGAAGGAGGGCATCCGAAGGTACTTTCTATGTAGAGAGAAAGAAAGAGACAATTACCAAATATGAAGGCCATTGTGTGAACATTATGTTTTTTTCTTTTGTTTTAATCCTGGACACAGAAGATTGAGTTTACTATCCTGTTAACTTCAAGGACATCTCTGATAGCTCCCCAGACCCAGGAAGAGCCCCTCATATGCACTCCCTATCAGTCTCAGAGCACACCCTCAACCTCCCCATGCCCGCTGGGGGGCCATTCTAGTGTGTTAAATAACATCCTTCCTTATAAGGTGTATGCTCTTACATAGCTACAATATTGTTTGTGAATTACTTTTTAAAAGTAACTTATAATCCTGGTCTTGTTAAATACAACTGATACATAATAAATATTAGATTTATTAAGGAAAATGTTGAGATCGATTAATACAGATATTGAGACAAAGATATGGCCTCTGAAGCTCAGAGAGGGTGAGCAAACGGGCCACGTTCAGACAACTCTTGTGTGATGGAGTCAGAATTTAAAGCTCAGTGTTTCTGTCTGAAATTGTCAGTCCCGAGTCCGTAGGCTGGAGAAACATTGCAGAAATCAAGGAAGATTTCTAAATCCACTCCTGAAACTCAAGTAGTTGAAAGAAGTTACTGAATTGGGTTACCATCCAACGTCCTGGATAAAAACTTAAGAAGTTCATGCTTATTCCCCAAGGCTACAGATTGAGGATAAGGAGGGCAAAGTAACAGTGTTCTTTAAATTCAACTTTTGGGAATTAAGTTTATCACCCACCACACAAAGGCACTTCCTATCGCGAGGGGATGAATCTGATACTGACTGAGAGATGCCACCAGCCTGACAAACTAAACAACTTTTTTAACCTGACATGGCCCTGTTCTAGACATCAGCTGTCACCTGAAATGAATTCTGTTTCTAATTTGTCTTCATAAATAATGCAACTAATTGAAAGGTGGTTACCGTGAAAGTCTTTAACCTCTTTCACATCCAATTTGAGGGCAATGTCTTTGCATCACCTGGGAGGAATCTTTCACTCACTGATCAGAACACTGAGATCAAAAACAAAAGAACCCATTGTGTGGAGACCACCACATCTGATGGGTTTCTCAAACTTTTTTTTTAAATTTAGCACTAAAGAGTGAAACTCACAAAAGTCTGATATAAGGAAATTTATTCAAGCTCCAAGTTTTACTGAGGATATCCTGACGCTAATCAAGCTCCTGGCTCTCCATCTCCCCTCTCCCTGCCGCTCAGCTTCTGGTCACTTGCTGCTACGCTGTAACCACTGGCTCCCCCGCAGTGCCCACCTCACCACTCAGAAAAATCTCTAGATGATAGTTTCTGGGCTATTTTTATCCTTCTTCTCTCATTTAGTGAGACTAAAAAGGGATCATTGAACAAAGCAGATCCTATTTCAAGAGACCAGGATTGAGGTTCTCTGCAGACATCAGATTTTGCTTGATTACCTGTGAATGCAGGTGTTAATCTGTGTGCAGAAGGCCTGGCCGAGAGGGAAGAGGACCAGGCCAGCATTACAACCTTCAGTCTTGTAATTATTACATCCCTCTGGGAAGATCAATTTCAGCAACTATCTCAGGAGGAGGAACGATTATAAATGGGGATTTGAGGTCAGCATGTTTCACAAGGGTGTTATTAAAAAGGGAAAATAAAGGCTTTGTGAGACACACAAAATTATAGCCAGACCTTGCAGGTTACTTAAAATGCCAATTACACAGATAACTACTGAAAATTTGGATAATGTAACTTATTTTGGAATCTAGCTCCTAGATGTTAAAAAACATTGGTAACTGATAGAATTTAGTCCACCTTCCCATAGCTTATATTTAGCCGTATCAACTAATGCCTGCCTCTCAAAATCAAGAAAACCACTGGTTAAAAGGAATGCAAACAACATATTTAGTAACAGAGAATATTAGAACACGTTTAGATGTTTCCTAATAAGCAAACCCACCTGTGCAAAGTCCTTTTGTCTTTTAATATTTTGTTATAAAACCATTATAATACTTCAGGAATACTGAAGTGATGTAATACATTAAGTATTTGCCAGTATTGACTAATGTTTAAAAGTAGAAGAGCAAATGAGTGGAGAAGGGCTGGGTAGAGGAGAGAGGAGGAAAGAGAGAGAGGGTGAGCCCAGCTGGACGCTGGTGACCAGAAGCAAAGTGTGGGGACGCGGCAGTCGCAAGGAGAAACAGGGCAGTTGTGAAGTCAAGGGGGAGACTGGGAATCAGTGGTTACAGCCACCAAGAAGAGAACGGAAAAGGTCCTACTTGGAGCTGTCAATTAGGAGGCCACCAGTGCCTTCTGTGTGGCCTAAAGCGCCCCAGTGCACATTTACAAGACTGTATCTCATCCAGCCCACACAGA
>NW_003854751.1:0-2669 GCF_000181295.1 Otolemur garnettii
TAAATGTATGATTATTTTATTTAAACTCTAGGGGGTGATCCTGGTGATCTGTGTGACATTCAACACATCTTACTGTGTCAAGGGTCCCTACAATCTCCCTCAAGCTCAGTGATTCACTGGCTGCACTCATAGGACTCAGAAGCTCTTGTACTCAGGACTTCAGTTCATTGCGTTAAAGAAATAGGGACAAAAATCAGCAAAGGAAATCTGCACATGTGGCAAAGCCCAGGAGGAATTGAGAGCAAGTTCCCAGGTGTTCCCCTGCCACGGACTTGCAGAAGGATGTGCTTAATTCTCCCAGCAATGATGTATAGGAACACAGGTGGAGTGATGCCAAGGGGCAAAGCTCACCCAATCCTTGCTGTGCAGGGATTTTTACCTAAGGTCACTGACATAAGCACAAAGAACCCTCATTGCTTATTACTTATGTTCTAGCCCTCTAGTCCCACCCTTCAGCCCGTCCCAGTAAAAACAGAAGCAGACCTTCACCATACATTGTATTCTCAGGATTACTGATACCACAGAGTGTCCCAAGGCATCAAGGATACCAAAACACTCTACAAAGATGAAATACTCCAAGGGCTCAGAGATTATTTCTTAGGAGCCAAGGGCCAATCCTGAAGACAGGTTTCTAACTAGAAGGGGTAGAATTTGAGAAACTAGATCTGCTGAGTAGATTTTTCTGCCCTCTTACATTCTGTTGCCTTCATTTTTTTTTGCAATTAGAGAGAGTAATGATAATATTTAAATTATCTACTCTGTAAGTTATTTTGAGAATTAATTTTGATGAGCCACGTGAAACTACCAAACATATTTCTAGTTATTATTGTTGTCATAATAATTATGGTTGATTAGTCAATAAAAACCAATGGGTAATGTGACTTCCTTACAGCATCTGGAAAATATTACACGGATATTCAACAATTAACTCTGCTTTTACGCCTGAAAATAAATGGAGATAATTTTGCTTGACAATGAGCATTGTTTGCATTATATGTTGTCCAATTATATGTGTAAAAGTAACAACCTAGTGTTAATTTTCCTAATATTCCTAATAGGTTATATTGACAATCGATTTTGCAATGTTTTATATACATATATATTAAGATGAATATTGCACATTAAAAAGTGATAGGCTAAAATTGTCCTCACCATATTTGAAATAATATGTTTCTCAAAAGAGATAATAATTATAACTGGGATTGGAGCTTCATTTATATCAATGAATGGGATTAAGAGGACATCTTATTGTGTTTTTCTAACCCCAGATTCCAGCAGACGCCTTGCCAAAAATAGCAAAGACAGGTAATGCATTTTGTTCACAAATTTCTATGTGTGAATCTTTATATTTGGGCCATTTGCTTATATTAGTCACTGAATAAGTACTTAGACATTACAGTGGACAGGTCTTAGTCGAGGCTGTACCCATTATTATAAAGCTTTTTCTAAATTTTGCTGGTTCACTCATAGTGAAATTAACAGCCCTCAACCTTACAACTGGATCACCCAGCCACCATTGCACCAAGGTTGCTCACACTTGCATGAACTTTAATTTTGAAGTTCGGTTATCTAAAGAAACAGATCAGTTGGGAGGCATTTATTTTGGTAGTGTAAGGTAGGGTAGAGGCAGTCAGATTCTGGAATTATAAGCCAAGCCAAGAACATGTTTATTCTGCAGCTTCCTGACTGTGGCTAAGTTGGGACAGCTCTGTAGCAGGCCACTCTCATGAAGCTTCCCTGACCTGAGTGCTTCCTAGTCATGAAACCAACTTTGTGAGGCGACGGTGGGGCGATGGATCTGGTAGTCATTCCTGGAAATGCTTTCAGAGTCTTTTTCATCAGTCCTTCCAAAAATTGTATGAATGAGATCCTTTAAAAAAATCTCTTTTTAATTAAGAGATTAGAGCTGATCATTCTGTAGTGAAAATGAAGAGGGCAGAGAGAGTGGTAGTGTACCTAAAAACACTCACATTTGGCACCATTGAGATACTGTATTAAATTCCAGTTTTGTCATTAATTCTCATTCCTTAGGCAAACTTCATACCTTATGACTCAGCTTCCTTATCTCCAGTAAACAGTAACTTCCGCGAGGCATGTGGATAGCTCATGGTAAGCCTTTACTACATTGCCTGGCAATAACCGTTGCCGTTGGTGCTGCTGGTGATACCACCTCACCAGTCTCCCGATCCTGCACTATGAACACAGCTAAGAGGTGAGCATTTAGGCTCCTAAAGGTCAGCTTTGTCCTTCAAGCATTAATTATGAATTAGCCAATATCTAATTAGAGGCTGTACTTGAAGCTGTTAGACTACTGAAAGAAATATGGCTCTATCCTGTAAGTCTTGTTCTTTGGAAGCAACCATGATACTTTCCATTAAAAGACCGATTCTTCTAAATTACATTACTGGTGTTTTACAGCATACACTTCGGTCAGTCTATGATGAGGTGTTTATAATATCAACTACATATTCTCACCCCCCCAAACTGCAAAATTGATCATCAATTATTTGAATTAGTTTGTCAATAAGACTATCTCAAATATCCTAGGGTGCAAAGAAAAATTTTAAATAACTATTGCAATATAATTCTGTGATGAAAAGAAAGAGTGTATAAACACACAAGAATCAGAGCACATTTATGTGTGTACTCCTGTGCGGGCACAGTGCACA
>NW_003854752.1:0-2668 GCF_000181295.1 Otolemur garnettii
AAAGGAAATACAGCTTGTGCTGAACTAGGGGACTAGTAATACTGGCAGCTTTAGCTTAGCATGGTTTTCTGAGGTGACAGCCGTGCTTTCAAGCTCTCGCCAGTATCAGCTAGTTTAATCCTAACTGCCACTCTATGGCTAGGAGCTACTATTAATTTATGTATAATCAATTATTAGTTAAATTAACATATTATTATTTCCATTTTACAGGTGAGGAGGCTAAGACAGAGATGGTGTCTTGCTCAAGGTCACACAGAAGTATAGGTGTTCTTACACCCAAGCAGTTTGTTGTGGGAGCCACCTGAGTCAACACTGTGTGTGGGTTAGCAAAGGTGACATGAGGTTCAGGAGGGTGGAGGTTGGGGGCCACCAGGTAGAAGCACAAGTGTGTGAGAGAGGGGAGCTGCCAGACAGCAGAGTGCAGTTAGGTGACTTTTGGCTGGAGCGGGGAGCGCCTGGGCATGGTGGGCGTCCCACTTGGCTCTTGGGGAAATGTGATTGTATCACGTGTTTTAGTCTAAAGGCAGTAAGTGGCCAGGAAAGAGTGACTTGGTTAGCCGATCTGCTGGTACTTTTGGTTTAATTTGTTTTGTCTTGAGACAGTGTCTCATACTGTTGCCCAGGCTAGAGTGCCCTGGAGTCAGCCTAGCTCACAGCAACCTCAAACTCTTGTGCTCAAGTGATCCTCTGGCTTCAGCCTCCCCAGTAGCTGGGACTACAGGCACCCACCACCATACCAGCCTAGTTTTTCATTTTTAGTAGAGACAGGGGTCTCACTCTTGCTCAGGCTGGTCTGGAAATCCTAGACCAGCTAAAGTGATCCTCCTGCCTCAGTCTCCCAGAGGGCTAAGATTACAGGCGTGAACCACCCGTGCTTGGCATTGCTGGTAACTTTTAAAGTGGGGATGGTTGCAGAAAGCCTGGACTCCAAGCTGGCAGCAGCAAGAGGTTCTGGGAAAGCATCTGTACCCTGCAAGGGTGGGCTTCTGAGGGCCCCCAGCCCTAGCCCACATGGGCAGGTCCAGGCTGCAGCCCTGAGGGAGCACCAGCAATGAGGTAAGAGCTCAGACTAAAGACCATCCCCACTCCCTGGGCTCCTGGCACCGGGATTCTTCTACAATTTTGGGAAAGGGAGGAAGAGATCTTCTCCCACGTTGAGGGAGTGGGCGAGGCGGGACTCCAAGTGGGTTTACCTGACTTAGAAAAGGGAGAAATGTGAAGCATTTGAGTATCGAGGAATTCAAGTCTCATTTGCCACAGAGAAGAGGAGGGAGACTATTTATTTTTGTGCTGAGACTGAGGAAAGGCTTTATGGGTGAGGGTGACGCAGATCAATTTGCCAGCGAGGGGCAGGTCCGGGGGCTGAAATCTCAGTGTAAATTTAGGATGTGGTAAAAATGTGGCGGAGGTAAGCTGAAGGAAGACGAAGCTGGACTTGTAACATCAATATTAGTTAAAGCCGTGTAAGTAAATTCTAAGTTTCACAAAAAGCTCCCATTAGGAGAAGGAAATGGCAGCACCCCCCCCCCCCATCTTCCCCTCAAGCATCACAGGATTATGCCTGATGATTGCTTCATGGTAGACATGGACTGACATTGTTTGTTTATTTCCAGCCTTCACAACCAATGAGACTGGTTTCTATTTTGGTCTCCTCACTTAGGGAAATCAATGGATTAAAAGTTTAAATCTGTGCTTTGGTTTAAAGCTTTTCTTTCTCAGCCCCCAGGATATGTTAGTCCTTGGACTCATCCCGAGGACGTTTATTCTCTTAAATGAATTGCCTGGGTGGAGGTTTCAGGACTGTCTTTACATAAAGAGCGGAAGTCTTTACATAAAATAAGAAAAGTGATACTGACCCTGCCTCTGAGGCTGGAGCCTTGCTGCTCTGGGAAGAGTGTTCAGGAGCAGACTGCAGAGGTCGAGTCCACGGAGGCCTCAAATGTTTTGTAAGAGGCTTATTTTACCCATAAAAAGCAGGAAAACATTTTCATTCTTCTTGAGTCCAAAACAGAGACCTGTATTTATCTTCTCAAGGCAGAATACCCTCATACGCCATAAATAAGCAAAAGTACGTTTCTTTTGCTCCAACTAATCGCTGTTGAATAGTTGAGCTATTTCCTCCGTGGATAGAAACGGGGAAAGAATAGTATAAAAAGAACCAGTTTCTTCCCCCCGGCAATTAATGGGGACCATTTTTGTCCTATGTGTCTTTTGTTTTTGTAATGAAATGAAATGTTACGGATAAACCTTAAGTGACTCTTGAACTTACTTCTCATCTACGTTCCCACCACTACTCCAGAGAGTTTTGTAGGTGTCCTTTCAAATAATTCTTTGCTTTCTTCTCATAGAAATATATACAGACTGAGTAGCTTTAATTCAAAAATCTGAGATGCTCTAAAATATGAAGATTCTTGAGTGTCAACATGACTCTCAAAGGAAATGCTCATTAGAGCATTTAGGATTTTGGATTTTCAGGTTAAGGATACTCAAAATCTGAAAACAAACAAACAAACAAAAAAAACCCCAAACCAACAAAACCTCGAAATCCAGAACACTTCTTGTTTCAAGCATTTTCTTTCTTTCTTTTTTTTTTTTTTTTTTGAGACAGAGCCTCACTTTGTCACCCTTGGTAGAGTACCATGGTGTCACAGCTCACAGCAGCCTCAAA
>NW_003854753.1:0-2668 GCF_000181295.1 Otolemur garnettii
GGTCCATCATGCAGATAGTGTTTATTATACCCTTTAGGTAGCTTTTTGCCAACCCATCCACTTACCTCCCTCTGCCTGATTTCCACTGACTTTTATTTCCATCTGGCATATGTGCACAGATGGTTTAATAATAAGTCCTCCTAGTGTTTTTCCATCCCTTAAATACTTCCCCTAAAATAATGGTCTCCAGTTTCATCCAAATTTTTGCAAAAGGCCTTAATTCATCTTTCTTCGTGGCTCCATCATATTCCAAATTTTGTTAATCTGCTCATGAATTCATGAGGCTTGGGCTGATTCCACATCTTTTCAACCATGAATTATGCTGCAACTAATGTTCATGTGCAGGTATCCTTTTGATAAAATGACTTTTTTTTCCTTTGGGTAAACAGCCAGTAGTGGAGTTACTGGATCAAATGGTAGGTCTTCTTTTAGTTCTTTGTGGAATATCCATTCTATTTCCATAGGGGTGGCACTGATTTGCAGTCCCACCAGCAGGGTATAAGGATTATACCTCTGTGTATCCACACCAATATCTTTTATTTCAGGAATTTTTAATAAAAGCTACTCTAGCAGGGGAAGGTGACACCACGTTGTGGTTTTAACTTGTATTACTCGAATGATTAGGGATGCTGAGAATTTTTCTTATGTTTATTGGCTATATCTATCTTTATTATTTTTAAAAGCTTCTATTCATGTCTTTGCCTACTTTCAAATGGAGTTATTTGGTTTCTTCTTGTTGATTTGCTTTGCAGATTCTTGCTGAGTTTTTTTTTTTAACTTTATTTAATGTACATGAATTGGCCATATGTGTAAGTTAGCATAGCATGGTTTCTTTCATTGAGTCCCCCTGGGTAATCCATTCAAGGAAGATTACTTAGTCCAACTTGATGAACCCAATGTCCTTTGCGTACTGGAGGAAGCACTGGCCGCACATATTGAGGCCGTATTTCCAGATCAGACCGTGCCGGTTTGAACAGACGCGGCAAGAGCGAGAACTCTGGCCGAATTTTTGCGAGTGGCTCCAATAGAGCTGCTGGTGTCCCATCTTTCTATCAGGAGTGCCTCTTGCTGAGTTCTTTGTAGATTCTGGTATTAGCCCTTTGTTGGTTATACAGCTTGTAAATTTTCTCTCCTATTCTGTAGGTTGTCTATTTGCTCATCAATTGTTTCTATTGATGTGTAACAGGTTTTTAATTAAATTTAAACCTGTTTGTTTATTTTTATTGTTTCTATGATTGCCATTGGTAACTTCATCATAAATTCTTTGCCTAGGCTGATATCTGTAAGAATATTTCAAACATTTCCTTCTAAAATTCTTAAGGATTCATGCCTTATATTTAAGTCTTATCCATCTTGAATTAACTTTTGTTGAGTGGTAAGAGACATGGAGCCTGTTTCATTCTTCTGCATGTGGGTATCCAATTTTCCCAGCAGCGTTTACTGAATAGTGTTTATTTTGCCCAGGGTATATTGTTCTCTGCCTTCTCCAAGTTCAGTTAGCTGTATGTAGATGGTTTTATCTCTGAGTTCTATTGGTTTACGTGTCCATTTTGTACCAATATCATGCTGTTTTGGCTACTATATTCTTGTAGCAATAGCTTTGTTGTAATGTGATGCCTCCATATTTATTCTTTTTTCTTAAGATTTCTTTGGCTGGTTCCAACCAAACACTGAATTATATTTTTCTAGCTCTATGAAATATGACTTTGGTACTTTGATGGAGATTGCATTTAACCTGTAAATCACTTTGGGCAGTATGCATTTTAACAATATTGTTCTACTGATCCATGAGTGTATGTTTCTCCATTTGTCTGAATCATGTGCAATGTCCTTCCTCAGTGGTTCATAGTTCTCTTAGTAAAAATCTTTCACCTCCTTTGTTAAGTATATTCCTAGGTATTTATTTTTTTGTAGCTAAGTAAATGATATTGAGCCTTGATTTGACTCTCAATTTAACTGTTATTGGTGTATAGGAATTATAATTATTTCTGTACATTGAACTTATAACCTGAAACTTTGCTGAATTTATTTCTCAATTCCTGGTATCTCTTGATGGAGTCTTTAGGGTTTCTAGATATATGATCATATTATCAATAAAAAAATGATAGTTGAACCACCTCTCTCCCAGTTTGGATATCCTTCATTTCTTTCTCTTCCTGATTGCTATGGCTAGGATTTCTAGCACTATGTGTTTAATACAAGTGGTGACAGTTGCATCCTTGTCTTGTTGCATCCTTGTCTAAGTTGGAATGAGATTCAGTAGGTTGTTGGCTGTGGGCTTGTCATATATTGTATTTATAATCTTGAGATATATTCCTTTTATGCCCAAGTTGTTGAGGGTTTTTGTCATGAAAGGGTGCTGAATTTTGTGAAATGTTTTTCTGCATCTATTTAGGTGATTATATGTTTTTCATTTTTGCTTCCATTTATATGGTGAATCACATTTATTGATGTATGTAATTAAACCATCCTTGCATCCTGGAGATGAAGCTTACTTGCTCATGGTGAATTATTTTGATGATATGCTATTCAATTCATTTTGATAAAATTTTATTGAGGATTTTTGCATCTACATTCATAAAGGATATTGGTCGGTAGTTTTCATTTTTTGTTGTGTTTTTTCCTGGCATTGGTATTAAGAGGAGACTGCCTCCATAAAACAAAGTGA
>NW_003854754.1:0-2668 GCF_000181295.1 Otolemur garnettii
TCACTTTGTTTTATGGAGGCAGTCTCCTCTTAATACCAATGCCAGGAAAAAACACAACAAAAAATGAAAACTACCGACCAATATCCTTTATGAATGTAGATGCAAAAATCCTCAATAAAATTTTATCAAAATGAATTGAATAGCATATCATCAAAATAATTCACCATGAGCAAGTAAGCTTCATCTCCAGGATGCAAGGATGGTTTAATTACATACATCAATAAATGTGATTCACCATATAAATGGAAGCAAAAATGAAAAACATATAATCACCTAAATAGATGCAGAAAAACATTTCACAAAATTCAGCACCCTTTCATGACAAAAACCCTCAACAACTTGGGCATAAAAGGAATATATCTCAAGATTATAAATACAATATATGACAAGCC
The DNA here is from genome assembly GCF_000181295.1 of Otolemur garnettii. Classification (NCBI taxonomy): domain Eukaryota; kingdom Metazoa; phylum Chordata; class Mammalia; order Primates; family Galagidae; genus Otolemur; species Otolemur garnettii. The sequence continues at coordinate 393 of NW_003854754.1, forward strand.
CACAGCCAACAACCTACTGAATCTCATTCCAACTTAGACAAGGATGCAACAAGACAAGGATGCAACTGTCACCACTTGTATTAAACACATAGTGCTAGAAATCCTAGCCATAGCAATCAGGAAGAGAAAGAAATGAAGGATATCCAAACTGGGAGAGAGGTGGTTCAACTATCATTTTTTTATTGATAATATGATCATATATCTAGAAACCCTAAAGACTCCATCAAGAGATACCAGGAATTGAGAAATAAATTCAGCAAAGTTTCAGGTTATAAGTTCAATGTACAGAAATAATTATAATTCCTATACACCAATAACAGTTAAATTGAGAGTCAAATCAAGGCTCAATATCATTTACTTAGCTACAAAAAAATAAATACCTAGGAATATACTTAACAAAGGAGGTGAAAGATTTTTACTAAGAGAACTATGAACCACTGAGGAAGGACATTGCACATGATTCAGACAAATGGAGAAACATACACTCATGGATCAGTAGAACAATATTGTTAAAATGCATACTGCCCAAAGTGATTTACAGGTTAAATGCAATCTCCATCAAAGTACCAAAGTCATATTTCATAGAGCTAGAAAAATATAATTCAGTGTTTGGTTGGAACCAGCCAAAGAAATCTTAAGAAAAAAGAATAAATATGGAGGCATCACATTACAACAAAGCTATTGCTACAAGAATATAGTAGCCAAAACAGCATGATATTGGTACAAAATGGACACGTAAACCAATAGAACTCAGAGATAAAACCATCTACATACAGCTAACTGAACTTGGAGAAGGCAGAGAACAATATACCCTGGGCAAAATAAACACTATTCAGTAAACGCTGCTGGGAAAATTGGATACCCACATGCAGAAGAATGAAACAGGCTCCATGTCTCTTACCACTCAACAAAAGTTAATTCAAGATGGATAAGACTTAAATATAAGGCATGAATCCTTAAGAATTTTAGAAGGAAATGTTTGAAATATTCTTACAGATATCAGCCTAGGCAAAGAATTTATGATGAAGTTACCAATGGCAATCATAGAAACAATAAAAATAAACAAACAGGTTTAAATTTAATTAAAAACCTGTTACACATCAATAGAAACAATTGATGAGCAAATAGACAACCTACAGAATAGGAGAGAAAATTTACAAGCTGTATAACCAACAAAGGGCTAATACCAGAATCTACAAAGAACTCAGCAAGAGGCACTCCTGATAGAAAGATGGGACACCAGCAGCTCTATTGGAGCCACTCGCAAAAATTCGGCCAGAGTTCTCGCTCTTGCCGCGTCTGTTCAAACCGGCACGGTCTGATCTGGAAATACGGCCTCAATATGTGCGGCCAGTGCTTCCTCCAGTACGCAAAGGACATTGGGTTCATCAAGTTGGACTAAGTAATCTTCCTTGAATGGATTACCCAGGGGGACTCAATGAAAGAAACCATGCTATGCTAACTTACACATATGGCCAATTCATGTACATTAAATAAAGTTAAAAAAAAAAACTCAGCAAGAATCTGCAAAGCAAATCAACAAGAAGAAACCAAATAACTCCATTTGAAAGTAGGCAAAGACATGAATAGAAGCTTTTAAAAATAATAAAGATAGATATAGCCAATAAACATAAGAAAAATTCTCAGCATCCCTAATCATTCGAGTAATACAAGTTAAAACCACAACGTGGTGTCACCTTCCCCTGCTAGAGTAGCTTTTATTAAAAATTCCTGAAATAAAAGATATTGGTGTGGATACACAGAGGTATAATCCTTATACCCTGCTGGTGGGACTGCAAATCAGTGCCACCCCTATGGAAATAGAATGGATATTCCACAAAGAACTAAAAGAAGACCTACCATTTGATCCAGTAACTCCACTACTGGCTGTTTACCCAAAGGAAAAAAAAGTCATTTTATCAAAAGGATACCTGCACATGAACATTAGTTGCAGCATAATTCATGGTTGAAAAGATGTGGAATCAGCCCAAGCCTCATGAATTCATGAGCAGATTAACAAAATTTGGAATATGATGGAGCCACGAAGAAAGATGAATTAAGGCCTTTTGCAAAAATTTGGATGAAACTGGAGACCATTATTTTAGGGGAAGTATTTAAGGGATGGAAAAACACTAGGAGGACTTATTATTAAACCATCTGTGCACATATGCCAGATGGAAATAAAAGTCAGTGGAAATCAGGCAGAGGGAGGTAAGTGGATGGGTTGGCAAAAAGCTACCTAAAGGGTATAATAAACACTATCTGCATGATGGACC
>NW_003854755.1:0-627 GCF_000181295.1 Otolemur garnettii
ACTCACCAGTCTCATTTTCAACCAACAATTTTGTCTAAAGACAAAATAAATTGCTCTCAGCATAGATCCCTTTCATGGAGAGTCCTTCTCATAGGCTGGTCTCTAATGAAAACTTAGTATTAATCTTAGAAATCCTGCCAAGTCATTGGAGAAAATGAGAGCAATTTACCTGCACTGCTGTATTTGCATATTACACTGACAATCGGTTTAAACTGTCACGTGGTGGATCCTTAAATAGGAGTTTATAAAACATTTTCAGGTCCATAGCAAGACATCCTGTGACAGTTTATTAGTTTATCCCACTGAGACTTTGTCCTTCCCTTCAATCAGCTGTCTCCCTGAGGCCCAGGTGACCACACGGATCCCTATCATTGCCTGGCCATTTTGAGCGTTTTCACTTAGTTTTAGCTCGAGCAGGTAGGGGCTAAAATGTTTGCTTTGTTTCCTGCTGCTCTTCACACTGGGGAACGTGGTGCAGACAGAGGGACGCCCCGGAAGCCCGAGGACCTGTACGTGCGGCGTCAGACAGCGAGGATGAGACTGTCCAAGTACGCGGCGTACAACACGTACCACCACTGTGAGCAGTGCCACCAGTACATGGGCTTCCACCCCCGCTGCCAGGTAGGC
>NW_003854755.1:1403-2668 GCF_000181295.1 Otolemur garnettii
TTATTATCCCCATTTTATAAGTGGAATCCTATCTGGGAAGGGAGCAGAGGAGAGGGTTTGGAAGTATCAGTAAGAACTTGCCAAGTGGATGAGGAGATGAAGGGAGGAGGAACAACCTCTGCATGTGTGTGTGTGTGTGTGTGTGTGTGTGTGGCGAGGGCAGAATCCCGGGGGCGTGGGGAGTGGTCTATAGGGGATGTCGCTGGAGCCAAGTGAGACTGGGTAGACTCAGGCCAGGTGGCTGACAGAGAGGGCAGAGACCAGACCAAAAAGGCCCAGCATTGAGGGGAGGGATTTGGACTTTTGCAATGAGAAACCTGAGTAGAAGTAGACACAGGCTAAGCTGCATTTTTGAGTAGTGTCTTACCAGCCTTACGGAGGTGTATGGAAGCCCTGAGAGGGAAAGAGGAGAGAGAGGAGCCAGTCAGACCCCTGGAGGAGGCCGGCAGGATCCCCGATGTTCTGGGCCACTTCCCCAAAGGCCTCAGGCAAGAGCCCTGGCCTCCCTCTCGGTCCGTTTTGCAGAGGGACAGAGCAGCCAAAGGCCTCCCAAGTCTGCCTGGCCTTGGGCTTGGCTGACAAGGAAGTATCCCCTGTCTTCCTTAGTACTAATGTTTTAAATGTGAGATCTTACTGTTGATGAGATTATAAAATACACAGGAACAATTTTTTAAAGGATCAAAATAATCAAGAATTTCATTTGTTCTAGGGAAACTCTCCTAACTTGTTTTCTTAGAAACAAAGTTTTTCTTTTAAGGCAGAAAAAAAAATATATGTGAAAACATTCTCCTGATTTTGAAATTTAGGGAATTGAAAAGTACCCAGGGTGTGAGTCGTCCAGTTAGCTCAGTCGGCGATGACTCTGCATTGTGTGTCCTTGGCTGCATTGAGAGAAGGTGGGGGGAGCCTGTGCCCCAGAGGCGGGGCCACGCCTGGCCTGTGTTCAGGGGGTGCTCAGGAGCCATAGTTGGAGAGGGGCACGCCTGGGAGGTGCAAGGGCATGGAACCAGCCAGAGAGGGATGCGGGGACCAGGTGACTTCCTGGCTGCCACGTCCACACCTCTGTGCTTCTGCTCACTCTGTTCCATGCCCTGTGCTTATGGGGGCTCCCCTGACCTTTTCTTGTTGCATTCTCCTTTGTTCCTTCCCCAGATCAAATCTTTCTCTGTCATCTCTGCTCCCAAAGGGCTCTGTGGCTCTAGAGCCACAGTGGGAGTTCAGGGCCACTGTCTGCTGGTCAGCTTTCCTCCACCCTCAGACCCCAG
>NW_003854756.1:0-1523 GCF_000181295.1 Otolemur garnettii
TAATCTTATATTTGATGGAGAACAAATCAATATACACATAAATTTGGGAAGAATTGATATCTATAGAAAGAAGGAACATTATAAAGACATTCATTTTTCCTAATTTCACATGTATATTTAATTCTGTTCCAATTAAAGACAGTAAGAGTTAGTTATTTTTTTGACTGGGACACTACTTTTCCGAATATATGGAAGAATAAAGTGGCAAGGGACACGTAGGAAAGTTTTAAAAGGAAGAATTTAGTACTTACCATGATTGTTATATGTATGGTAACATATAACAATAATAGTATGTATTATTAATAGTATGTATATTAACAAATAATAGTATTTACAAGTATATATTTTGATCCAAAACTTAGCAGAAAGACTAGTGGAATAGGTTAGGCCAGAGACATAATATATGTCCAAATGTAATAGATAATTAAATAAGCATTATGAATATAGAATTTATAATTTTTCAATAACTTGTTGAGAAAAACTGGCCAGAAAATTTTATAAACGTTTTTTACTTTCTTATCATCTTCCAATAATTTTTAGATTTTTGATAATCTTTGTTCTGAAGAATTAAATTAGAACTATCAAACTATAAAGAGTTAGAAGAATATTTGTGGGGATAGCTGTTATCCAGATGTATAAGAACATTCTAGGTTTAAAGTTGATGGATAAAATTACATAGAAAATTTGATAGGTTTTACCTGAAAGAGAAGACCATTTATGTAATAGAAATTAGAGCCTTAAAATAGAAGGCAAATAAAAAACTAGATAGACTAACAAGCATAGATAAACCTGTGTGTGATGAAGGGTTAACATCATTACAATATAAACATCCAATAGAAACCAAAGAAAGAAAGTCACAAATCTGTTAAAATAAATTGGCAAAGAAAACAGACAATTTATAAAATACTGGAAGAAACTGGATAGGAAAATATAACTAGAGAGAAAATGTTTATCCTCTCTAACGGAGAAGTGTAAAGTGAAATGAAAATGAAAAGCTCTTACCTTCTTATTACATTTTCAGAAAATTAAAACAATGATAACCAGAGGTGGTAGAGTAAGGATTCATTTTCATTCTTGGCAGCGTATTTAGATACTTGTGCAATTTAGGAATGTGTAACACAAGCTTTAACAATGAAGGCCTTAGATGCAATATTATATGGCTTAAGCAGAATCCAATCAAATGAAAGAATTGAAAATATAGATTAAAAACTGATACACGCTTTTTGTAGCACAATTTATAATGGTGAAAAACTATATTAATATCTCCAGATGGAAAAAAGATCATAAAACTGAAGTATATCTGAATAATAGGTATTATATAACAATTCAAAGCATTTGCCTAGCATTCCTATTAAATAATAACATGAGAAAGGATCCGTATCACCATTCTCCATCATAACAGGGTGTGGGTACAACTTAAACAAATGGATTATGGGCAGTGTCACCTGTGATTCTTTCCTCAGATGTTACAGAATAGCACCAAGCTTGTACAGGGTACAAACCAGACAATAAATAGTAACCAA
>NW_003854756.1:2147-2666 GCF_000181295.1 Otolemur garnettii
CTATCCAGCTGGCCATAGTATTCTGTAAAACAGTTGAAACTCTGGGGAGGAGAGGTTTTTGGCCTGCAGCTTGGAGCATAGTGGCAGAAAAATGTCTGGGTAGCCTGTGGAGTGCTAAGGTGCTGCTTAGAATAGAATCTTCCAGAGACACTGGACCCACTTCATCTGCTTCTGCCCAAACTCACTCTCGCATTTGCCTCTTGAAGGTCTGTCAGGGAAGGTACCTGGGACAGACAAGATTAAGTGTTGGTGAAATTAATTTCTTTCTCTCTATTAATGGGAGGTTGATGAAACAACAGGGCATTTTCCAGCTGGTTATGTAGGTTAGGGAAAAAATGAAAATTGAATTTATTTTACCCCACATCGGCAGTTTATAGCCACTGCTGCAAGAGAAGGCTTTGGTAGACAATAGCCAGGGAAAATTCCTATCCTTCATGAGGAGCTTCCAGCTGGTTCCTTGGGGAGAGCTATTAATAAGTGCTTAGATGGAGGTGGGAGGAGAGGATACTTCCCTGTCAC
>NW_003854757.1:0-999 GCF_000181295.1 Otolemur garnettii
AATACATTTTTAAATAGAGGAAAAATATATTAAATATGTGGAAAGGTAAAATATATTTTTAAATAGAGGAAAAATGTACTAAATATGTAGAAAATTTCAACAACAAATATAATTTCTGAAAATAACTTGATGGACTTAACCATAACCAAAATTTTTAAGATACGTTATTTAGACTTTTGTTTTGAGATTGTAAGTCAGGAAATTGTCATCCCCTTGTTCACAAAACAGAAAATCTGCAAAAACTAAAAATCACTGATTTTCTTGGACCCATCAGAGAAATGGAGGTTGCAAGGAAAACCATGTTCCTAACAGTGGTATAAGAACAAACAGTCTGGCATAAATGTAATTAGAGGTACCGAAGAAAAGATGAAGAAGAATACAATAGGAGAAATCTTAGAAGTAATGAATAATGAATATGCTGAAAGGAAAAAATGGCCAACCCAAATTTCAGTATCCAGTAAAAATACCATTTAAAGTGAAGGTAAAACCACACTGGTGGTGTGATTATGTCAAAGGGACACAAGGAATAAACAGAAGAGGTTACAATGTTCAAAACTGGAACAATTTCAAAAGAAAATAAAGTAGGTTTGGATAATGACTCTTTTTAATTGCACAGGAAATTGATGTCCACCCTGTTCAATAATTATCCATGAATCTATGCCAATATGAATAAATAATTAAACAAATGAAAGAAAAAAAGACAAACTTCTTATACAAAAGAATTTCAAATAATGTGAAAGATGATAGATACTCCATCCTAAAACCAGCAACTTTGATGAACTTTTTGTTAATTATAATAGTTTATTGATCTCTTATGGTTTTTCTTTAAGGTGATCATATCATATGATAATAACTATTTTATTTTCAATCTTTATACTTTTTATTTATATTTTCTTCTCTTATGGTGTCATCTAGCACCTCTATTACAATATTACAATATTATTACAATACTATAATTACAATATTAAATAGAAGTGGTAAAATCAGACTTCCTTTTTT
>NW_003854757.1:1686-2663 GCF_000181295.1 Otolemur garnettii
AAATGTTGCTGTTACTTAAGTGGAAGACTATGAGATAGTCATAAATTGGATATACATAAAAATATGAGTGTATTGAAAATTAAATGAATAAAGATAAATATATATATTTTTCTTTTTACTGGATCCTATTTTTTTTAATACGTTAATGCATTTATGGGATACAATGTGCTGATTTCATATAGAATTAGGAACACTTAAATCACACGGGTTAATATATACCTCATCTTGTTTACTTAGTTATTGTGTTAAGACATTTATACTCTATACTAATAGATCCGACCTGTACCCTTGCATTATGCACCAAAGGTGTGATCCCACCATTAATTTTTTAACTCATTTCTATTCCTAGCTTGCTAAGAATTCATTCTCAAACAATGGAGCGCTATTGTGTGTGTGTGTGTGTGTGTTTAAAATATTGAGAAACTATTCTGAGGATACATCAGTAAGCAAAATAGAAATCAATCATTTTATTGTGTTAGGCAGTTTTATAAATACCACAGAGAAATAGAGTACAGTAAGCAAGATTCAGAGTGCAAGGCCAGTTGGGGGAGGGAGGTCAGTAGCACTCATTATTAAAGTAGAAAGCCTCAAGAGAGATGAAGGAATGAGACTCACAGAGAAAGGGGGAAAATTCTAGATAAAGACAACAGCAGGCAAACAGGCTCTGACTTCAGGGCAAAATGGGACCGTTAGTGTTCAAACAGGAGGGAGAGAAAAGTAAGAAGAAATTAGTGTTGGCCTTACTCCGAGGCTAGTCCTTCTAGGGCCAAAGTTCACAAACTGCCTTCAGACTGAAATAGGGTGTTTACACAACTCACCTCATTTGTTTATTATCTTTTAGAGAAAATAGACCTTTGATGGCTGTTGTCTAATGTCCGAAAACAGCTGCTTCCTACAGTCATTCATTGCTTAATGATGAGGATATATTCTGAGAAAGGTGTTGTTAAGTGATCTTGTGTCAATATCATAGACTGTAC
>NW_003854758.1:0-684 GCF_000181295.1 Otolemur garnettii
TGGCCTTAGGAAGGGCTTCCCAAGGTCTGTACCTCTAGATCTCATGTCTGTCCCATAACAGGGGTGCCTCTGAGGTACACTGTCAGCTGGTCCAGTCCCCCACCTCCCCACGTGTCCGCTACAGTCTTTCCCTGCCTCTTCCCTATCCCCCCTTGATAATGGGGGTCTCTGCGTGCCCTCCAGTCCTGCCCCTCTTGCCATGAGTCCCCAGCCTTGGACTGGGCTCTGCTCAGGTCAGAACCCAGCTAACCTCTGTGGTTGAGCCCACCATGCTTGAGCGTGACTCTCCGCCACCCATTCCCTTTCTTGACAGTTCACCAAGGCCCTGATGCACTTCGGGGAGCAGGAGAGCAAGATGCAGCCGGACGAATTCTTCGGTATCTTCGATGCCTTCCTGCAGGCCTTCTCGGAGGCGCGGCAGGACCTGGAGGCCATGAGGAGGAGGAAGGAGGAAGAGGAGCGGCGGGCGCGCATGGAAGCCATGGTGAGGGCACTGGCCTGGAGGAGGGCCATTCGGGGGGAATGGCCGGGTGTGTGGGGAACGGGGAGGGTCTGTCCTCTTGGCCTGAGGGGAAAGAGCAGAGAGGGGGACAGGCGGGGCGTCTAGGAGCCGGGACAGTGGGACAACTGACACAGAGGCCCTGTAGCCCAGCTGCGGGGGGAGCCCGGGGCTGGGGAGCGTCG
>NW_003854758.1:1523-2660 GCF_000181295.1 Otolemur garnettii
TAGATCAGCTCTAGAAGGTTCCAAAAAACAACAAATGTTAAGAGGATGACACAGGGACCAAAGCCACTAGGACAGAGTAGCAGTGCCTGTTTCCTAAGTCACAAGTCCTTTCACCTCTCTGCCACGTCTTAAGTCTTTCTGCTACACCTACCTGCCCACCTCCATCTTATCTACTAATCCATCATCCAGAAGATTCCCCTTTGAGTTTCCACGACTATGCCTCATACCAGGTACTTGAGTCTGGCAAGGGAGGTGGTCCAAGAAGGACTTCATTCACACCACACCTCATGCCTCAGGCATATCCCTACGGGTGTCCCCCAAGTCCCCGCCTCTCCATATAGCCTGGCCACAGTTGTGAAGTGACCCCACATGTTGCCTAGGAATCCCCTGTAGCCCCTTACCAGAGGGCAGCACTGGAATGCCCAGCTCTACCCAGCAGCCCCTTGACCTACCAGGTCACACTAATCACTCAGAACTCCATTCTCCAACACCTGCCTCAGGGCAGATGCCACATTGACTTGCGGCTCTGTCCAGCCTGCCACAGCTACACTTGGAGCCATGCGTCCTCACTGAGGCTGGTGGGGAAGTCTGTTCCTGAGAGGTTCCTGAGGGCCTGAGCTGCCCTCCACCTTTACACCGCTAAGGGTGGTCCCTCCTTCAGGTTGGAGCTGAGAGGAGAGCAGGCCCAGAAGCAGGGGAGATGGGGGTGGTGGAGGGAGACCAACTTCCTGGGGGAGCACACTGCCTGAGGGCCCACCCCTCATCTCTGAAACACAGTATGGTTCTTTAGCCTGACTTGCCTGGGACCCACTCTGGTGCTCCTCTCCACTCCCACCTTCCACTTTGTCCATCTGATGCTGTCCTCGGTGGATGGGACAGCTGTATCTAGACAAAATCTCTTTCTTCCAAAGGAGAGGCCTAAGGTCAAATCTAGGGCTGTTATGTTGAATAACATCTCACCAGCCCTTCCTCAAGCCCTCTACCAGCTCCTAGCCCTCCCGCCCTCTGCCCTGCCCTTCATGTTCCTGACCTCATCCCTGGCTCAGGGTTATTGCCAGTGCACAGACTGGTGGGCTGGCCCGCTCTCAGCTGCCTATCTTCTGCCTTTTTCCTATACCAGATTCCTGGGGGTGGGGC
>NW_003854759.1:0-2659 GCF_000181295.1 Otolemur garnettii
CCAAGAGAGAAGATTGAAGAGCGTACTTCAACCTTCCTGAGGTGAGCAGAGACCCCCAAAATACAATCAAAAGGTACAAAATCCACCACCAAGCCAACAGGAATCCCCTCCCCCACAAGAAGGGCTGTAGTTTACTCCATGCAAACAAGCGAGCAGAGTTCAAATGTCCTCCCACTTTATCACACAGGAGAAACCCCCTAAAAACTGGAACCCCAACCCCTACTGGCATGCCACTGCACCCTCCTGCCAGGCATAAAACTGTAAAACTGTATAAAACTGAATATATTCCCTACCTGCAACTCTGAACTCCGAGGATTCCCCACCCACCCACTCGCAGTCTGGAGGTTTGTTACCTATGGAGTTCAGATTCTTGGGTATCTCCTTCAGAGAAGTGGAGGGGGAAAGGGCTGGTGCTGCTCTGTGATGACTGTGGCACAGAGGTGAGGAGAAGAAAGTTGGCTTGGAGGAAGCCATACAGCAAAAGTAGCATCCTGAGCTGTGAACTGACACCATTCCAGATAGACTAGCCCCATCTCTCTAGGTAACCAGAGATTCCAGAAAGTAGCCACAGGCAGAAAGGACTAGGTATCTTTCCTAAGTAAAGAGACAATTAGCACCAGCCCTCAGGGGAGTACAGCTGAGACAAAGGCAGTGGGCAGGCAGAGGCTGGAATTGACACCTGAGTGTAAACGCTAATGGCTTGCTGCCCAGAGCTGAAAGTTTCTCACCAGCCCCAGCAACCTCTGACTTGCACAAGAATTTAGACAATATAGAAGCTGTGAGGCTGGAACAGCAAGCACTTTCAAAGCCTAAAATTTCCCCTGCCGAACTGGACTTAGATTTCCCAGTGAGTACCTCGGCCTAAAGGGAATGCTGAGATAAAGGCAGTGGGCGGGCAGAGGCAGGGTTGAGTCCCTCATCAGCTCCAGCAGACTCTGACATGCAGAGGAATCCATGGGGGGAGGGGCTGGAATTGAGAGAACGTTCACAGCCTAATTTAAACATGCAAGGCCCCCCTGTCCAATGCAGATTTCCGGGTGATTTTGGCAGTTGTAAACCCGGGTGCACTTGCCTACTGGAGTGAATAGGGTCACAGATCTGGGGGATTACGAGTGACTGGGTGAAAGGTGGTGAAGGAGGTATTAACCTTCCCAGACTAACCCATTTGCTGGGTGGGTCCCTTTGCCCTCACAAAGCACTGGAGCAAGTTATATCTGAGCTGCGAGCAGATCCCTCTGAACTCTCCACCTGAAACTGGTGCTGACTGGGACAACTGATTTGGACCCCTTTAACTGGGCAGACCACCCAGGGACTATTCAAAGGGGCACCCTGGGTGTATGGTTGAGGGAAGGTTTGATTTTCCTTGCCCAATTATTGTCTGTGGGGGCTGGGGTGACTTAATTGCTGGTATTTCTCCACAGCAGAGACTTCAACCAAGAGTAATTGATTCACTAGGGTAGGACAGAGACCAGCTGAAAATAAGACAGAACCACTTAGCCCCACCACACAAAAACAGGTCCCCAGTCTATCAGGCCATAACACCATACGGGTCCTTGACAAACCTCCAGGGGAAAAGTCAAACGGGGTAAAATAATCATGGGGTGGAATCAGTGGGAAAGCTCTGGTAATATGAATAACCAGAGTAGATCAACCCCCCCAAGAAAGGATGTGGCAGGTAAAATGAATAACCAGAGTAGGTCAACCCTCCCCCCCAAGAAAGGATGTGGCAGACAAAACTGAAGATCCCCTTTATAAGCAAATGGCTGAGATGTCAGAAATTGAATTCAGAATTTGGATTGCAAATCAGATAAACAGAATAAGAGGCAAAGATAGAACTAGAAATTCAAGGACCATTCCAAAAGTTCACTCAAGAATTCAAAGAAAAAACCACTAAAGATTTTGAAGCATTAAGGCAAGAGATTGCAGCCCTCAAAGATCTGAAAAATACAGTAGAATCTCTTGGTAACAGAGTGCAAGAGGCAGAAGAAAGGATCTCATCGTAGAAGACAAAGCTTCTGACTATGTCCAAACATCCAAAGAGAATCAGAAATGGAAAGCAAAGATGGATCATTCTCTCAGAGAGCTCTGGAATAATTCAAAGAAAACCAATATTCACCTTATAGGAATCCCTGAAGGTGACAAAGTTACTTTGCAAAACACAGAGGCTCTTCTTTATGAAATTATGAAAGAGAACTTTCCATATACGTCAAGAGATACTGAAATTTAGATTTCAGACAGTTTCAGAACCCCAGCATGACTCAACTTGAATAAGACATCCCCAGACACATCATAATTAATTTCACTAAAGTTAATATGAATGAGAAAATATTAAAAGCAGCAAGACTTAAGAAAATTATAACCTACAAGAGGAAGAATATTAGAATAACTGCAGATCTCTCTGCTGAAAACTTTCAGGCAAGAGGAGGATGGTCATTGACATTTAATCTCTTCAGTTTTTGGCCAGGGCCAGGTTTGAACCTGCCACTTCTGGTATATGGGGTTAGCACTCTACTCCTTGTGCCACAGGTGCTGCCAGACATTTAATCTCTTAAAACAAAATAACTTTCAGCCCAGGATCCTGTATCCAGCTAAACTGAGTTTCATTTATGATGGAGAAATTAAATACTTTAATGATATCCATGCATTGAAGAAATTTGCC
>NW_003854760.1:0-329 GCF_000181295.1 Otolemur garnettii
CTGTAGGAGAGTTATCCTCCACTTCATAGTTTTGAAATCAATGATCTGAGAAAAAGTGGTTTTTTGGTGCACTAATATGGTCATTACTTGGAATAGCTTAGAGATATATCACCTATGCTCCAGCTGGGGAAAGCTCTCATGAGTCTACTTTTAAGAAAAATCATAATGTTGTATTAACTAAAAACAAGCTGCAATTTATATTAACTGATAAAACCAGTGTAGAGAAAAGTCCATTAGCCAGCACACCTGAAGGACATGGCCTGCAGTGAGTCAGTGGGTAACTGACACTGGCACTTGGCCTGGAGGGCCTCCCAGGGAGTGTCTCCCCC